>NW_027512756.1:0-300000 GCF_048772815.1 Callospermophilus lateralis | reverse complement strand
CAGCGATACCTGTGGAAACAGTTGGCCAGTGCTTATCAGCCTGGAGACGAGGGAACCCCACATCGATATCAAGTGGGAGTCTTCGTCTACGTGAGACGGCATCAGGTATCATCCCTGGAACGCCGCTGGAAAGGACAATACCAGGTGCTGCTTATAACACTTACAGTGGTGAAAGTGGATGGAATCACTTCCTGGATCCATGCCACCCATCTCAAGCCTGCGCCCTGTCCAGCCTCCGGCTGGAAACTGGAACAGACTGGTAACCCTCTCAAGTTGCGTGTCCGTCGTGTGGGTAAGGCTATGGATTCTTCCCCTGACCACCAGCAGTCCTAATCCCCATCAGCCTGTTCAGCAACAATGGCAGCTATAAATCCTACTGGGCAAGTAGTGTGGTCTATTTCACATACAGCCCTCTTATGGACTTGGTGGCCATCTCTCTACCTGGACATTTGTCAGCTTGCCATAGGCCTCTCTGACTGGGATCTCCCTGACATAGAGGACTTCACACAGATCCCACTCAAACCCAAACCAGGGCAACATAGACCACCTTACCCTATGAATTATGGATATCATCTTCCCCAGCTCAGGTGTAAACTAGCCAGTCTTGATTTTTATGTGTGCCCAGCTGATTTCTGAAGTCGCAAACAGGCCCAAACCTGTGGAGGACCCAGTGACTTTTATTTAAGATCTTGGGGTTGTGAACAAACGGGAGCTACATGGTTGAAACCTAACTCCGCAGACAGTATCATTCAGGTAGGAAAAAATGACACCTGGATTGATCCCAAGAAATGTGCCACTAGCCAAGTTGTGTCAAAAACTCGCTGTGGAAAGAATAGTCTATGTTACCCCCTCAATATAACTTTCACTTCCAAAGGAAGGGGCTACCTCAGAACAACATGGTCTATGGGAAATACATGGGAAATGCGATTCTATATTAATGGCCCTCGTTATGACTTTGGTCACTGGTTCACCATCCTGCTTAAAAAGGAAGAAAATCCCACAGCAATAGGGCCCAATCCCCTCAAGCCAGGAATTAAGCCTCCAAAACCTCCCATGCCTAGATCTACCAGAACCCCTCAACCATCTCATACTTCCCAGTTTCCATCTTTGCCTACTTCCCCAGTCCAGAGTACAGCTGACTCCTGCCCCTGGGAACTAATTAAAGGAACCTTAATTGTACTGAACTCCACACAGTCAGAACTCCTTGCATTTCAACCCATGTATTTGACAGCTTTGTAAATTATTGTTTAATGGTGCAGATACTCCCCAGGGTGGTTTATTATGATGCAGAATCATTTTAAGGTCTACTAGGTGGACAAACAACCCGATTTTGCCGGGAGCCAGTGTCCCTTACTATAGCCATCCTATTGAGGATAGGAGCTGCTGCAGGAGTGGGTACAGGAACAGCTGCTATGATCCATGGGTCACAACAAATGGCCTGATTAGAAACAGCAATAGATCAAGACTGGAAGACATTAGAGACCTCCATCACAGTGCTGTAGGAATCCTTAAACTCTCTCTCTGAAGTTGTTTTACAGGACAGGCGAGGATTAGACCTCCTCTTCATGAGGGAGTGGGGCCTCTGTGCTGCACTGAGAGAAGAATGTTGTTTTTATGCTGACCATACTGGAGTTGTAAAAGAATCCATGAGTAAATTGAGAAAATGCCTTGAAGAGCGCCAGAGAGAAAGGGAGATTCAACAAGGGTGGTTTGAGTCATGGTTTACCCAGTCCCCCTGGTTAACTACACTCCTATCAGGCTTAGCTTGACCCATGATCATCCTTATGGTGTTGCTAACTTTGGGACCTTGTTTGCTTAACCGCATAGTTTCCTTTCTCCAGGCTCAAATTGGGCAGGAAAAACTCGTGGTAATCAGACAGAAATACGCTCCACTGGCAGAAATAGAGTGTGAGACCCCGCAATAATTATGATTCATTACTTTTAAGATTAAATGTAGTAAGAAAAAGGAGTGGGAAATGAAAGAATAAAAGAAATTAAAATTGAAACATAAAGAACCAGGTTTTGTAAAGTTTCCAAGCTGCACTCAGAATCTGAAATTCCTGTGGCAGTTAAGACAATTCCCGGAACTGCCAATTAGATGTGTGTTGAAATCTTCCCTGACCACCTAGTTGCTAAACAACCCCTTCCCAGAAACCGTGCAGCTCATCACGTATACATCTCAGGGCTTCAACCAATCAGTTTAAACGTATACCCCTTCTCAGGGCTAACCAATCACCCCCTGTCCGACCTCTTCCTGCCAATGAATGTGCTAATCATGTTTTTGGGTTGTTATTTGATTTTCCCGTGGTATGTTGATTTGCTAAAGGAGGCTATGATGTATGCAAAGTCCCTGCCCTCTCTAAAGAATGTAAATAAACTCTGCTCAAGTTGTTTTTGGGGCTCTTTGTTCTTTGCTCCTCTGAAGTTAGCTCTGAGCCGCAGCATGCTGGACGCCCAATAAACCTTTTGCTGTGGCATGAGACAGTCTCTTGGTGGTCTTTTCCTCCGACTTTTGACCGACCTTTGTACCTATGAAGGACCTGAGAGAGCAAAAGTCAAATCCATGTCAACTTCCATGTCAAACATCCTGGTCAGAATGAAGGAATGTGTCTGAATCAGCCTCTCTCTTCTTAATGTAGATTAAATGGACCAAACCAGGCCTGTGTACAGAGCTGTTCCCGGATGCCTATGGTTGATATACCATTCTAACTTGTGAAAGTGTCACAGGAAGTAGGGGCAGCCTCCATCTCATGGGACCTTTGGAAGCAACTGTTAGAACAAAGTGGTTTTCCATCACAGTGACCTCATTCAGTTCCTGAAGGAAGTGACCTACCACACTTCCTTGGTGATGGAACTTTCTGAACTTGGGATCCAGGAAGCCATGCACCCAGAGCAAGTCTTAGTTTCAGTCCCAGTGGTCTCAATTGTTTGAATTTACCAAAGACAGAGTCAGTGTTTCTTGGTACCTACTTATGTGATGATGGCCAAATTTCAGGAGAGCTCTGAAGAGTGGCTTTTTCTGAGAAAGCAGGTAGTGGCTCAACCATGGCTCCTGACAACTTCTAAAAGTTTGCAAAGAAGACCAGATCTGAGATTGGACAGGCCATTTCGTGGGAACATATTATGGCTCACCAGTCAGAGGACACTCAGGATAGTCACAGCCATACTTGGGGGAAGGAGGTGCCGTTGTGGGTGTCGGTGTGAGTTTGTGGTTTTGTCTCATGTTCTGAGAATAGGTAGGAATGGCGGTTTGTAGGTTTGGACTGGAAAGTTTCTAGAAAGTCGTTTGACAACACGAGTGTTTCTATGTCTGTGTATCCCACTGTATCCGTGGTTGTAGACATTTGAAATGCGAATGCATCAATGGTTGTGTCCTGTCTAGTATAAAGCTTCCCACATTCTTCCCACCCAATTTAAAAATGGAGTGCGGCTTGCCTAATGGATGGTGAACAGCTACTATCTTCCTAAGTTCCTCTTTTCTTCCTGAATACGGGCCACTCTCAAGAGTATCCCCATGGTTTTGTTTCCAAGATATGTACCACGTCCAAGCTCTGTTACATGACCATGTACTGGATAGCTGAAGGGAATGCGAGCATCTCAGAAAACTCAGATATCAGTGTGACCAGTAATGTCTCAGTGGAGAAACCCTGCTTTGGGCCATTTTTTTACTTATGATTCTATTACCCTTAATGTCAGGAAGGTCTTTGCCTCAGGCCACCCTTTTGTGAAGCCTGAAGAAAACAGTTTTCAAATGGAAATGAATGGGCATCACCTGTGGCTCTTTGCTTAATTGCTTTCCAAAAGGATGTGTCTGAAACAGCCACTTGGCCCAGTGGGGTGGCAGTGGCTTAGATTCTCAGCACCTGATGGATCTAAAGAAAGTTTCCAAGTGTGCATCCAAAACCAAAATGGCCAAAAGAGCAGTCATTGTGGATGAAGTCTCTCACTTTCCTCTGTAAGCTTCCTGAGCTAAATCAAGTGAGAATAGGTATCATTTGGGTCAAATCATTTCTTCAAATCCCTACAGAGCCTAGCCGATAGGGGCTTGGGTTTTCTATGATACCAATTCACATAAAGAATCTATACCAGACAGTCATTAAGCCTCAAATTGGAGAAGCAGATCAGATATAGGGCAGGCCTATTTGATCACTCTTGGTTCACAGCAAGGGTGTCCAGGCCACCCTGACTTTAGGCAAATGAGGGACAAGGGTGCTTATTTTGAACAGTGTATTGGGCTGTGCCCTTCATGGAAACCTCCAGCCAGAGTTTATGATGAGTGTCTATGTGGAAGAAGATGAGGAGCATGTGGGAGTGTTTTAGTTTTAATTGTGGTCATTTGTGTGGTGGTTGTAAGAGATGCCTGGGTCCACCTGGGCTTGAACTCTGGTGTGATTCCTCTTAGAGAATGCGTTATGGAACTGACTTCAGAGAAGTATCGCCATGAATTGTGTTGGGATTTTAGGAGGCCACACATGAGAGTCGCCCTTGGACACCGAGATCTAAGCCCAGAGTGGCTTTCCACAGAGCACTGGGAATCTCAGCCAGGATATCACATGATTTTTTTTCTGAAAGACTTGGAAGCCATAGTTGAGAGTCAAAACACACATGGACCTTACATTGTAGACCTCAATGGGGCTGGCTTCATGTGACCTTTTGGCCAGTCTTTGGGAACCCTTGCCTGTGAGAGTTCTCTAGATTATTCATTGAAATGTGATTCCTCTAAATTTAATGGTTCCTTAATGAATTGAAACCCACAGTTTCTCCAACTTCATCTTTGAAAATGGCTAGATAAATACCATGAAATAGAATAGAGATGCCAGTATGTTGGGGCCTGCTGAGTAGTGGGCCAAAAGCTGTTGTGTGCAGCTGTGTGATAAAACATCTGTGATCGGGACATGTGATTCTGCCATTGACTTCCAAATGACTTGTGGCTGACATGTTACAGACAGGAATCACTTATATGTCTGAAACCTCTCCATAAAAGGCATTTTGTTATATGGAGACGTTTCAGGGCAATGTTCAGAATCAGGTTGCTATGGTCAAAGGGTCAAGCTATGTGGGATAGAAGCCTGGTTGGTGCATTCTCCTGCAGACCCTGACCCACCACACGTGACAGGACTCCCTACATCACTGTGTACCAGTTGAAGTCATTGTATTTCATGAGGCAAATACCAAACTCCCAGTGCAGTAGAAAGAAACACCATGAAAAGTGGAGGATGACCAAATGGCTTCACAGTCCACATGCAAAGACACTTAGCTTTCAGTGGCCACAGTTTACCTACAGAGAGAAGTCAGCACTGCTTCCTCATGTTCTTTGGAAAAATTGAAACAATATCCTCCAGGTCTCATAGATGTAGACCCAGCTTTGATGGTCTCATTTGAATGGAAGCTAAAGCTTCTGACAACAACATATATGTTGAGTGCCCATCGTCAAAGGCAGTTTCTCAAGAAGTCTTTAGTCCGGCAGATCTCCAGGTTTGTGTAGTGTTTACCTTTTAGACCAGGTTGCAAGAAAAGACCACTGACTCCAATTAAAATCAGATTAAAGCAAGCTTATTATTTCCACCACCCTGGCTGCCTCTCCCTCCCAAAACGTTGGGAACAGGAGAGCAGCCCAGCTTTATAGCCCAGAAAGTTACACAAAAGTGGGGTTAAAAATAACAGAATTCTGACAAGCATGACACTAATGGTATTTTACATTTTTGTTTGCTGGCCCCAACATCAGAATTTATGAGGACCATTAGAGCCTCAGAGAGTGTCGTCTGGCCAAGGAAGGCCAATATTTATGAGGTGTCAACAAAGTTTCAGAGAGGGCTGTTATCTGGTCAGAAAGCCAGGCATGGGTGAGTTCAAGGCACGGGCAGGCTTTCCAAGCAGGTTCAGATCTTGCTGCAATTTATAGTTAAGCCAAAATTATCTTTTCACGGCTTTGTGGCAAGATGGCTCCCAATTTTAATAAAAGATCAGGTTGGGTCAATCATTCCCCCCTTTTCTAATGTGTTTTTTTCATATATTTGATTGGGTAGGAAGAGCACTGTGGGAATTTTAATCCCTCAGGTAATAGTCTCCCGATTTTTTGAACTCACCCAAAAACAGGTCTCCCTGATTTTACCTGACTTAATTAATTACTTATATTGATATTCTATTTATTTTTGTCTCCATTGTTGTAAGAAGAGAGGCGTCACTCATTTAGACTTCTTCTGAGCTGAGAGAGGGTGACGTGAGGGGGCACCGCCTGAGGGACATTAGTCGCCTTTTAGAAGTCAGTTAGGTTTGAAGTCTGGATGGGGAAGAACAGGTAGTAAACTCATCTGGGAATGGGTTCTTCTATGAGAGAAACAAAAAAACATGAGTACTTAATAAATGTTGCAGCAGCTGGAACATGTCACTGTATAGAAGTTCCCTCACCAGTCTTTAATATCCCCAGTTATCAGGACTGTCAACTTAATATTTAACTTTTAGTGTTACATTTGTCCCTCCCCATAAGATTCAGTTTAATAATTTAATGTCATCTGATCTTGCAAAATATTTTTACTAGTATGACCTCTGTGTCTAATAGAGAAACCTTTAATTCTCTTACTCATTGCTGGATAATCATACTAACAAATACCAAGCCTATGTGTTTAGGTTAAGAATATCTGTAGGCCTTAAACTAAAAACTTCTGCCACTGGCAGATAATTTTGATAGCCTCTTTTTATAGTTATCATGCATTCCTGTCTGAGAATTCTTCTTTGTAGCCTCCAGTCTTACTTATTTTGGGAGGCTAACATAAAGTGTATACCTTAAAATATTATTATTACTATTATTATATAAAATGCCCAGAAATGGCTGTAATTTGTTTTTAACTGTCTTTTCTAAGTGTTTAAGATGAAGCAGTCAAACTGACTTTTGTTTCTATCTATTCTGAACAGTCAGCTGAGATTTTATGGGAGTCATTCCTGGGGAAACTTGAGAGCAGCTTCTCAGTTCTGCTAGTGCCATTTGCGCTAGGTGGGTCCAGGTCTTGCTTGACCATGTGGCTTCCCTCGGAAGCATCAGGGATGTTTCCCTTCTCTGATGACTCTCCTCTTCATAGCAAATGCACTGATTTGCTTTCTGTTCTCCAGTGGTCTCATTAATCTCCCTGATCAGGAGGTTATGCGGTTCAGAGTTGCAAAGCTCTTTAGAGAAGTCCGCTGTTCCCTGGATACAGACTGACTCAGAGGGCAAGAGCCAAATATTGGTTTTCTTGTCCCTTTTCATATAACTTTAATTTTAAATCCTAATCTTAAACATCCATCAAATAAATTTTAACAGACTTATATAAAGAATACTGGGCTTTAATGTCTATAATTTAAAATTATTTATCTTTTTATTATTTGGGATCTGTATTATTCTGTCTGTCTTGTAGGTGATGGCTAATTATCTTAAATTAACCAATGTTGTGTTCTTAAAGCAACACTGCTGTAAAACACTAACAGGGAATCTTTATATCACCCATAAGGAAATTACAAAATAAAATTAACAACAGTAAACAAACTTAGTTCGTGTAATAGCTACCCTAAAATTTTTGGCTGAGTTATACATTATATCCTCTGTTTGAGATGCTAGTAATGTTGACAGGAAAAAAAAAACTTTTGAAAATAACTTTAAATGAAATAACATCTGACCTACTGCTTTCGCAGTCATTCTCACATAATAAGATGGGACACAGAGCCTTATCTCAGGTAAGGCAGGGCTCTTTATTAATCTTAAGTGTTTTAATTCTAAAGCTAATCTTTGTTTTTTAAATATTATTTTACAAAGTTTACATAAATTATTTGAGGTCACATGAACATTAACTAACACCGTATGATATAGCTTTTAAAACATGAATTAAAAAAATTTTTAACCTTTACATAGATTAGGCTCTCATTAACTTAAATACATTTAAATTGTTCCCCAATATAAAAAGTAACATAAAAGTTTACGTATCTTATTGACAACAGGTAAATAAATCCTATATATATATTTTACCATACAACTTCAGAACACCACCTTGATATAATGCTCTTTTAAAGTTTCTACCTTACAGACTTGTATACCTGGAAGTTATGAGCACATTAATAGCATCACAATTGCATTGATGTTTCTACATTAACCAAGTTTAGCTTTTAAAGAAATGGCAGTACAGTGCTCTAAAATAACAGTTCTTATTTAATCAGTTGTTTAATTTTTATGGTTGCTTGTTCTAGAAAAATAAAACTTAATAACCACAATGTTATGGGTAAACTTATGTTTTGAGAAATTTTTGTCTCTTTAACACATGACTGATTTTTACAATCTTATACAGACATTAGTACAAACTTATACAGACCTTAGTAAATCAATCAGATATCTAACAAAAGTACTCATGAATGAGTAATCCCATATCAAATTTACTTTACTTATTTATCAAAATATTAGACAAATGTATTGAACAGTGTACCATTTTTTGTTGAAGAAAAAGTTCTAGAACCAAGGCATATTAGACCTTTTGTCGGCATTAATATTTTATTAGATTTTTGAACACCTAGAAAAACTTGTAAGGTTAAATTTAAAGACATTTATTTTTATCTGTTTATCCAATTTAAATTGTACCAATTAAATCATGAGAATTTAAGATCTTTGGATCCACGTTTTAAAATTTGTTTATATGAGTGCTTTTTTTATGAGTGCTCCTTATATGTGTTAATTTGTATAACATATATATGATATTCGGATATATGTATATAAAGACATACAACACTAACAAAAGTGTGCACACATAATAATAGTAAAGGCCTTGTAGCTTTTTGCAGTTGAAATCTCCATTGCAATGTTTCAAAAACTCCACTGTTGGTCAAAGATAGAGCTGATCAGAAAAACATTAACCTAAGTCTGTAGGATCAAAATCATGAGCTCAAAAAAAGAATACAGAATCTAAGGAAAAAAATAAGAGTCCTAGAAAAAATGACTGGCCAGTAATTACTAAATACCATACAATTTACCTTTTTTCCTGCCTTAGGCCTCAGATCAGTCTCCTACTGAGCTTGCAGGCTTCTTTCATTCGCATTTCAACAAAAGTCCTTGCTGAGGTCTGAAAGGAGCAGGGTAAAACTGCTATTCTGAGCAGACACCTCAGGCCTAAGGCATTTTAACCATAATTTTGAGGTTCGGATGTTGAAAATTATGATACAATTTTAAGATGAAATTCACAAAAGTTTATATCTTTACATCTTGTTTTGTCAACAGATACCATAATATGATTTACTATCCTTGTCCAAATTAATGCACTGGTACACACTGTGATATTTTCTCAGTCTACCCAATTCAAAATTGGTGAAAAATAAAACTGAATGTTTGGGAAGTTACTTTCCAACTTGGAAGTAGAGTGCTTTAGTTTTCCATCCTAAGCATTTAAGTTATCTGGCATGAATTATCTGAAATCATAAACTAAACAATTACCTAAACCCGACTTTTAACTGCAAGATTGAGCAATGCTACAAAAACCCATCCAGATACCAGATTGTTACAATAAAACATCATCATTTAGACACACATTGAACTAATATCATTCCCAAGAAACAATTTATAATATCAGCACATTATTGCACATGTCTTAAAGGGCCAGAAACAAAGACACAAGACAGACAGAAAGGAGCTCCAGACTATGGCTGACAGACAGAAGCCTTAAAAACAGAGCAGATAAGAGAAAAATCTCCTACACCAGTGGCAGGATAGATGTCCTCACAAGGGGATCAGATGTTTTCACAGACGGCAACCTGAAATGTAATATCAAGGGTTTCCATGGTGACTTTACTGCATTTAGTGTCTCCTTTTTCTTTTTCTTTTTTTTAAAAAGACAGAGGTGGCATAATCCTTACAGTGCAGGGAACGAAGGAAGGAATTCCCTGAAGCAACAGGGCTTTGGTAGATCCTGGGAGTCCCTCAGTCCCTCCTTTTACTTATAGGATTAGCTCCTCTGGTTTGGTTCCACCCCAATCTCGCTCCATCTCCTAACATTTCAGTAGTCAGCTCTCAAAAAGTTCCAGGGTCGCGGGGTTATCAAAATTTGTAACTTAAATTTCGGTTTCTGACCTTGAAGCGAATTAATACCTATTTAATAATGAGGACAGGGTTTGAGAAAAATAAAAAGGGAGGTTTACTGCTTTGCTAACAAAGCAGAAACACAGGGGACTCTGCCCAAAGGTTGTGACTCTCTTGAACTGGAGCAACAAGGGGTTTTAAAGGAGTTTCCATTGTTAACCTGGGAGATA
Organism: Callospermophilus lateralis; assembly: GCF_048772815.1. Lineage (NCBI taxonomy): Eukaryota > Metazoa > Chordata > Mammalia > Rodentia > Sciuridae > Callospermophilus > Callospermophilus lateralis. The sequence goes on along the minus strand of NW_027512756.1, from coordinate 289,743 downwards.
CTCTGTTCTTTGGTGGCCAGCAGGCATTGCCCTCTGCAGTGGGTGAGTTCCAGGCTGCCAGCTAGGGGCTTCTCTCATCCTGCTTAACAAAGGGGGGTAAATTTCAACACAGTTTTTTAGAACACAGTCCAAAGGGTGTAAGGCTTACTTGCTTTATTACCCATTTTTACGTCCAATATCTTTAAGTTTTTACCACAGAAATCACACAACAAAATGCACAAAAACAAACAAACAAAAAAACATATAGAACACAGAATAAAACACAAAGAAACAGAAACCTGGTGAAGATACAGAAAAACAGAGGAGCAATGAAATGTCTTGCTGAAGCTCCGGGGTAGGAGCTCCTGCGTGCCCGGCTGCACCTTTCTACCCTTTCAGAGAAATTCCATACAGAACAGAACAGAGGACAGAACAATTCTTGTTACTGTCCTGGACAGGAGTACATGTGAGCCTCCCCAGGCCACCTCTCTGTCATCAGAAGACATCTCCCTTAACCGGATATCAGATGTTATAAAGGCACCACCTACCTATGGAGGCCTCCTCCACCAGGTGCTTGCTAATAGTTTTAGTGTGATGGTTCACTGCAGTGCTCCCTGGACCGAATGCTCACTCCACGGCTTTGGAACTTGGCTCTCCAGCCCTGAGCCCTGGAGGAAAGGCCAGCGTCAGAATTTCCAGCAGTCTGGTCTTATGATCTGGTCACGTCATCTCGCTGGGGAACTCCAAAATGTTAGACCAGGATGCAAGAAAATACCACTGACTCCAATTAAAATCAAATTAAGGCAAGCTTATTAGTTCAACCGGCTAGGCTGACTCTTTTTCTCAAAACGGCGGGAAAAAGACAGCATCCCCACCTTTCCTACACCCCAGCTTTATAGCCCAAAAAGTTACACAAAAAGGGAGTATCAGAAAACAGAACTTTGACAAGCATCACACTAATTGTAGTTTACATTTTTTATTTGCTGGCCCCAGCATCAGAAATTATGAGGACCATTAGAGCCTCAGAGAGGGTCATTGTCTGGCCAGGGAAGGCCAATATTTATGAGGTTTCAGTAAGGTTTCAGAGAGGGCTGTGATCTGGTCAGTAAGACAGGCATGGGTGAGTTCAAGGCATGGGCAGGCATTCCAAGCAGGTTCAGAATTTGCAGTAATTTATAGTAAAGCAAAAATTATCTTTCCATGGCTTTGTGGCAAGATGGCTCCCAATATTAATGAAAGATCAGGTTGAGTGATCACCCCTGTCCTTTCCTTTTGGAAACTCCTCTACCATCTCCAAGGTTGTGAACTCCTGAGCATTTTCCATTCCAGATAAGTATTCACAGAATGTCTAACTCTTCTCCTCTAATTGTGTCTTACTTGGGGCAAAGGTAATGTCAAAGCATTGTTCTGGATGAGAGTGGGAAGATTATTGTATATCACATATTTGCATACACATTGGATTCATTTTCCAATTTTCCATTTGAAATACTGAATTCCTGGCACTAACCCATACCCTACTAGACTCTGACTAATAATCCTAATATGATGGTGAAACATAACCCAAGCAGAATAGAAATACAAGCCGTTCAGAGGAGGCATGGTGTGTAGTTGGAATTGCCTTTTGCATTACATAGTATAGGAGCTATAAATCTAGTCAATTTTTTGTTGAAATAATTCTACATGTGTTTTTAAAGTTAACAAATATGGGAATCCTGTCTCCCTTTCTCTGTAGCACATGTATTTTTATATGCACATAGAGAATCCTACCTGGTATCACACGTACATACTTGTGAGGTGGCTGAATTGGCAGATACAAATTGTGAGAAGAGATCACTACTCCTAAACGCTGTTCAAACTGAAAATTCAACCTATGGGTGAGCTTCCTAGTTCAATAACATTATACATAAATCCATGTTCAGTAAAATGAATATTTTTGCATCTGTGGATTATATATATTTCATGATGAATTTCGATTGGCATATATATTGCTACTTTTTTTATTTTTTTGGTTGTTCAAAACGTTACAAAGCTCTTGACATATCATATTTCATACATTAGATTCAAGTGGGTTATGAACTCCCATTTTTACCCCAAATAAAGATTGCAGAATCACATTGGTTACATATCCACATTTTTACATAATGCCCTATTAGTTAATGTTGTATTCTGCTACCTTTCCTATACTCTATGATCCCCCCTCTTTCCCCCTCCCATCTTCTCTCTCTACCCCATCTACTGTAATTAATTTCTCTCCTTGTTTATTTTCCCATTCCCTTCACAACCTGTTATATGTGATTTTGTATAACAATGAGGGTCTCCCTTCATTACCATGCAATTTCCCTTTTCTCTCCCTTTCCCTCCCACCTCATGTCTCTGTTAATGTAAATCTTTTCTTCCTGCTCTTCCTCCCTGCTCTGTTCTTAGTTGCTCTCATTATATCCAAGAAGACATTTGGTATTTGTTTTTTAGGGATTGGCTAGTTTCACTAAGCATAATCTGCTCTATTACCATACATTTCCCTGATAATTCCATGATTTTGTCATATTTTAGTGCTGCGTAATACTCCATGGTGTATAAATGCCACATTTGTTATCCATTCATCTATTGAAGGGCATCTAGGTTGGGTCCACAGTGCAGCAATTGTGAATTGTACTGCTAAGAACATCGATGTGGCAGTATCCCAGAGTTACACTATTTTAAGGTCTTCAGGAAATAGTCCAAGAAGGGCAATAGCTGGGTCAAATTGTGGTTCCATTCCAAGCTTTCCCAGGAATCTCCATACTGCTTTCCAAATTGGCCGCACCAGTTTGCGGAACAGCTCTCCTCATAGGCCTCATTTGGTCCATCTTCTCTACATTAAGAAGAGAGAGGCTTACTCAGACACAACCCTTCATGCTGACCAGGTTGTTTGCCAGGTTGTTTTGGTCTTTCAGGTCTTTCATAGCTGCCTACATCTTCTCCAGAGATCAAATATGCATGGACCTTTGAGGTTCTCAGTAGGTGGCAGATCCCCTACATTGCTGTATTGCAAGACGAACCCTGTCCCTTCTCTTTTGTAAAGTTAGATTGAGGGAACAGTGTATGGTTAGGGTTAATAACATGTTCAATTTGGGTTCGGAATCATTCTGATTGATGAATAATGGTATTGGGAACCTGCGATATTTATAAAACTATAGAGGTGAAATATAAGTATAAAAACAGAAATCTAGGTAAGATTTGTAGCCCAGAAGGGAATGAGGCCCTTTATTGGGATACTTAGCTTTTAATTATGTTCTGCACGTTTGTCTCAGATAAATTGATAATCAATGGCATAGGACCTTGTACCTTGGAAGATTGATTGTAGAAGAGAACATCCACTCAAATTTGGATAGTCGGTAGGATTAGGAAGAGAGTCGGTAGGTTTAGGAAGAAGAGTGAGTATAAAATTTGGATCAAATGTTCTTTAGCAATACGGTTTCATTTACACAGTGAATGTAAATGTCAGCACATGCGAAGAGTCAGTCACAATGATGAACTGCGGAAAATATAGGAAAGAAGATATCAATAGAGACATTACAAAATCAGGCAATTGTAAAGTGAATGATAGGTTTACACATTTTCAACAGGATCGAGATTGAATACATAATTTTAGGAAGAAACAAATATGTAGTCACCAATAGAAATGACATTTGAAAGCATTATGCAAACTGGAAATGGATGTTTTTAGTAATCCATATTCAACTTCCATTTAGGATTTGGTGCAATCATAAGTGTGACCTTTGCATTTTGTGCCCAGAAAATTATTGTGATAAAATATATATGTAGATCATGTGACATGAGTATTTTTTCCACCATTTCTGTGAGCAATATTTTAAGACATATAAATTAGTATTGGGGGTACAAAGTGGTGTACCCTGTGTCTATGAATATAGAGATAATGCATGAATAGAACATACTGTAAATAAATAATATAACTGGTTCCACTTTAAATAATGGATTGAATTGTTATCTGAAAATATATAAGAAATTATATATTGACATACAATCAATAATTCCAACCAGTTATATATCTAATTGTCATCTTAGGGTTATTGTTTATCATGAAGTGTGTGTGAGTTTTGCTTAAAAAGTGATTATGGAAATCGAAAATAATGTGTTTGGAAAGAAGTCTCATGAAATTACCAGTCAAGAAATATGGAGGAATCCATGTGTTCTGAAGCAGGAAGTGATTGAAAGTGAAACAAATGCCTATAAATTTGCTAAATTGTCGATGAAATATATATCCTGTGATGTGCATAAACTGAGGAAATAGTATGTACCAGTGTTGAATAAAAATGAACGTCAAAGTACACATCATGTACCATTGGAATCTACTTGCATTGATGTTAAACTGGGTCAGTTACTGTAAAAATATTAGGATTCGCGTGCATCACTCACCGAAGTTAGTTTTCTTTTTTTTTTTAATTTTTATTTATGCTTGTTCAAAACATTACATAGTTCTTGATACATCATATTTGTCACTTTGATTCAAGTGGGTTATGAACTCCCATTTTTACTCCGTATACAGATTGCAGAATCACATCAGTTACACATGCATTGATTAACATATTGCCATACTAGTGTCTGTTGTATTCTGCTGCCTTACCTATCCTCTACTATCCCCCCTCCCCTCCCCTCTCCTCCCCTCTTCTCTCTCTACCCCGTCTACAGTAATAAATTTCTCCCCCTTGTATTATTTTTCCCTTTCTTCTTGTATGTAATTTTGTATAACCCTGAGGGTCTCCTTCCATTTCCATGCAATATCCCTTCTCTCTCCCTTTCCCTCCCACCTCTCATCCCTGTTTTAATGTTAATCTTCTTCTCATCCTCTTCATACCTATTCTGTTCTTAGTTAATCTCCTTATATCAAAGAAGACATTTGGCATTTGTTTTGAAGGGATTGGGTAGCTTCACTTAGCATAATCTGCTCTAGTGCCATCCATTTCCCTGCAAATTCTATGATTTTGTCATTTTTTAATGCAGAGTAATACTACATTCTGTATAAATGCCACATTTTTTAATCCATTCATCTATTGAAGGGCATATAGTTTGGTTCCACAGTCTTGCTATTGTGAATTGTGCTGCTATGTACATCGATGTAGCAGTGTCCCTGCAGCATGCTCTTTTTAGGTCTTTAGGGAATTGACCGAGAAGGGGAATAGCTGGGTCAAATGGTGGTTTCATTCCCAGCTTTCCAAGAAATCTCCATACTGCTTTCCAAATTGGATGCACCAATTTGCAGTCTCACCAGCAATGTACAAGTGTACCTGTTTCCCCACATTCTCACCAACACTTGTTGTTTGACTTCATAATGGCTGCCAATCTTACTGGAGTGAGATGGTATCTTAGGGTGGTTTTGATTCACCTTTCTCTGTCTACTGGAGATGGTGAGCATTTTTTCATGTACTTGTTGATTATATGTCCTCCTCTGAGATGTCTGTTGAGGTCCTTGGCCCATTTGTTGATTGGGTTATTTGTTATCTTATTGTTTAATTTTTTGAGTTCTTTGTATACTCTGGATATTAGGGCTCTATCTGAAGTGTGAGGAGTAAAGATTTGTTCCCAGAATTTAGGCTCCCTATTTACCTCTCTTATTGTTTCTTTTGCTGAGAAAAAACTTTTTGCTTTGAGTAAGTCCCATGTGTTGATTCTAGTTATTAACTCTTGTTATTAACTCTTGTGCTATGGATGTCCTATTGAGGAATTTGAAGCCCGACCCCACAGTATGTAGATCGTAGCCAACTTTTTCTTGTATCAGACGCCATGTCTCTGATTTGATATCAAGGCCCTTGATCCATTTTGAGTGAACTTTTGTGCATGCAAGAGAAAGGGATTCAGTTTCATTTTGTTACATATGGATTTCCAGTTTTTCCAGCACCATTTGTTGAAGATGCTATCCTTCCTCCATTGCATGCTTTTAGCTCCTTTATCAAATAGAAGATTGTTGTAGCATTGTGGATTAATCTCTGTGTCCTCCATTCTGTACCATTGGTCCACCCGCCTGTTTTGGTACCAGTACCATGCTGTCATTGTTACTATTGCTCTGAAATTTAGTTTGAAATCTGGTATCGCTATACCGCCTGATTCACACATCCTGGTTAGAATTGCTTTTGCTATTCTGGATCTTTTATTATTCCATATGAATTTCATGATTGCTTTCTCTATTTCTACAAGAAATGCCGTTAGGATTTTGATTGGCATTACATTAAACCTATAGAGAACTTTTGGGAATATCACCATTTTGATGATGTTAGTTCTCCCTATCCATGAACAGTGTATATTTTTCCATCTTCTAAGATCTTATTCTACTTCTCTTTTTAGGGTTCTGTAGTTTGCATTGTATAAATCTTTCACCTCTTTTGTTAGGTTGATTCCCAAGGATTTTAGTTTTATTTTTTGAGGATATTGTGAATGGAGTGTTTTTTTTTCTCATTTCCGTTTCAGAAGTTTTGTCACTGATATACAGAAATGCCTTTGACTTATGAATGTTGATTTTATATCCTGCCACATTGCTGAAATCATTTCTTACTTCTAGTAGTTTTTTTTGTAGACCCTTTTGGGTCTTCTATATATTGAATCATATCAGCTGCAAGTAGTGATAATTTAAGTTATTCTTTTCCTATTTTCATGCCTTTTATTTCTTTCATCTGTCTAATTGCTCTGGCCAGTGTTTCGAGAACTATATTGAATAGAAGTGGTGGTAGAGGAAATCTCTGTCTTGTTCCAGATTTTAGAGGGAATGCTTCAATTTTTCTTCATTCAGAATAATGCTAGCCTGAGGCTTAACATAGATAGCTTTTACAATGTCGAGGTAAATTCCTGTTATCTCTAGTTTTTCAAATGTTTTGAACATAAAGGGATGCTAAGGGTCTATCCTTCTTATTTATTTTTTGCAGAACCAAGCTTTAGTTTTGTAATTTTTTCAATAGTTTCTTTTGTTTCAATTTTGTTGTTTTCCGCTCTGATTTTAGTTATTTCTTGCCTTCTGCTACATTTGCTGTTGTTTTGCTCTTCCTTTTCTAGGGCTTTGAGATGAAGTGTGAGCTCATTTATTTGTTGTTCTTTCCTATTTATGAGGAATGAGGTCAAGGTGGTGAATTTCCCTCTTAAAACACCTTTCATTGTGTCCCATAGACTCCGATATGTTGTTTCTGTATTTTCATTTATCTTGAAGAATTTTTTGATTTTCTCATTTATGTCTTCTGTAACACATTAATCATTCAGTAACATGTTGTTCATTTTCAATGTGATGTAGGATTTTTCCTTCCTTCTTTTTCATTGGTTTCCAGATTCATTCCATTATAATCCAATAAAATTCATGGTATTAAGTCCACCCTTTATATTTACTGAAGGTTGCTCTATGGCATAATATATGGTCTATTTTTTAGAAGGATCCATGTGCTGCTAAAAAATATTATATCCACTTGATGATGGTTGATATATTCTATATATGTCAGTTAAGTCTAGGTTATTGATTGTGATATTGAGTTCTATAGTTTCTTTATTCAACTTTTATTTGGAGGATCTGTCCAATGGTGAGAGAGGTGTGTTGAAGTCACCCATAATTATTGTGTTGTGGGCTATTTGATTCTTGAACTTGAGGAGAATTTGTTTTATGAACGTCACAGCACCATTTAATGGTGCGTAAATATTGATAATTTTTATGTCTTGTTGGTGAATGGTTCCTTTTAACAGTATATAATTTCCTTCATTATCCCTTTTGATTAAATTAGTCTTGAAGTCGATTTAATTTGATTTGAGGATGGCCACCACTGCTTGCTTATGAGGACCGTGTGCATGGTATATTTTTTCCCAACCTTTCACCTTCAGCCTGTGTATGTCTTTTCCATTCAGATATGTCTCCTGGAGGCAACATATTGTTGGATTTGTTTTTTGAATCCAAGTTACAAGCCTATGTTGCTTTATTGGAGAGTTTAAGCCATTAATGTTTAGAGTTACTATTGATATATGGTTTCTACTGCCAGCCATGTTTGAATATTTATCGCTTTTTAAAATTTACTTTGTTTCTCCATGATTAGCTTTTCCCCTGCCCTCTGTCATTACTGAGGCACTTCCCACTGATGGTTTTGGTTGTTGTTTTTCATTTCTTTCTCGTGTAGTGTTTTGCTCAAGACACTTTGCAATGGTGGTTTTCTGGCTGCAAATTCTTTTAGCTTTTGTTTATCATGAAAGATTTTTATTTCGTTGTCGTACCTGAAGCTGAATTTTGCTGGATACAGAATTCTTGTTTGGCATCCATTGTCTTTCAATGTTTGAAATACGTTGTTCCAGGATCCTCTCACTTTCAGGGTCTGTGATGAAAAATAGGTTGCTAACCTTATTGGTTTACCCCTGAATGTAATCTTCCTCCTTTCTCTTGAAGCTTTTAATGTTTTCTCTTTGTTCTGTATATTGGATAGCTTCATAACAATGTGTCTTGGCGTTGGTCTACTGTGATTTTGTGTGCTCTGTGTCCTGTAAGCATCTTCAATTTGTATATCCATTTCCTTTTTTATTTCTGAAAAATTTTCTGTAATTATTTCATTCAACAGGTTACTCATTCCCATTGTTTGAATCTCTGTACCTTCCTCTATCCAGATGACTCATAAGTTTGGTTTTTTTATGTTATACCATATCTCTTGGATGTTTTTCTCGTGATTTTTTTACCAGCCTTTCTGTGTTGGCTAGACTCTTTTCAAGATGATATATTTTGTCTTCATTATGTGACATTCTGTCTTCTACTTGCTCCACATGGTTAGTGATACTCTCAATTGAGTTTTTAATTTGGTTTATCGTTTCCTTCATTTCTAGAATTATTCTTTGAATATTTATAATCTCTATCTCCTGATAAAGAAGATTAACTTCTTCTCTTATCTGTTTATGTAATTCATTTTCAATGTGTTCTTTCACTGTATTTATTTGCTCTCTCGTATCCTCTTTAAAGTTCCATTTCATCTGTCTAAGGTATTCCTTGAGTTCTTTATATGACCATTTTTCTGATAATTCTAGGTCCTCCTGAATATTTAGGTTATGGTTCATTGTTTGTACTCCTTTTCTTTCTTGCTTTTTGATGCTGCTCATGTTACTTCTTGTTCTGTTTGAGTGATGAGTTACTTCTAATTCTTATAAATTTATTTGAAGCTTGGGAGGAAAGATATTAGAAGGGATGGGAAGAAGTCACTAAAGAGAATGAGAATAGGCAGGTAGAATTCAAGGATGGGGGAATAAGAAAATTGAAAAGAAATGAAAAGACAAAAGAAAAAAGTAGAAAATAAAGAAAGAAATAATTTTTTTTTAAAATAATAATGATAATTAAAAAATGAAAATTAAAATTTAAAATAATAATAATAATAGTAAAATTAAAAAAAATAAAAACATTAAAATAAGTTAAAGAACAACACAAAAAATTTAAATGAAAGAAAAAAAATAAAAATAAAATAATAATAATAATAATACATGCAGTCATAGAGTTCAATTAACTTCTCTTCCAGTAGGTGGAGCTGTGCTCACTGGGCCAAGCTTCTCCTCTCAATAGGTGGGAACCAATCACTGTGCAGCAGCTCTTCCTCCCAGACTGGGCGGGTCTCTAATCCTGAGTGCCTAGGACCTTCTCTAGTGTTTCCTCAAGCCAGGCTCCGCTCAACTGTGACGCTCACCACAATACTTGCTACACGTCAGGTCTCTGCTCCTGGTAGCCCTGTTTTCATCAACGCTTGGCACTCTCTCCCTGTTTGCCTCCCTCAGACCCTAAGTTTGTAGAGCTTGGGGCTGGGAACCCCCAGCGAATTTGCTTGCTCTCTGGTATCCATGCCCACATTAGCTGGTGTAAGAGACCTCAGTTGTCAGCACTGGTAGGAGCGGTAGCCAGGAATTCCATGCCACAAGTCCCACAGCGCACATGATTCCCTCGGTCTGTCCATCTTTCTCACGGGAGACCTGGGAGGGCCCCTTAAGGGAGAGCTGGGAGGGGCCCTTAATGCTTCCCCGCTGTGTGGAGAGAGATGCATATGGAATTACACACCTGTCGTACTGGTTTCAATGAAGTTATCTCCTCTGCCCATGACATCAGTTCTCTTCCATGGTGGTATCCCATGCAAATGGTGACCATTCGTTCCTTTTGCCAGGTGACCAATGCAATGGATGGGTCCTGACTGTGTCTCCAAAGCCCCATTTCAATCCAGTGGCCTTTTACCTCTGTAAATTCAGAAGGGCCGACCAGTTATTTCAGAGGGAACCTTAGTTCTGAGTCACAAGAAGAAGGCAAATCTGAGCTTCTATTCAGCCGATCCGGGCTCTGTGTGTTTTCTCAGGGGCCCAGACTGTTCGCACCAGATCCACGTCAGGTCAGCATTGCCTAGTGATTCTGAACAAACAGCATTTAGACAGTTTACGACTCCCTATGCCTGCGCAGCTAATGAGGTCAGATACTTGATTTCTCCATGTCCGCCACCATGTTGGATCTCTTATATTGCTACTTTTTAATGTCTGTGCGTGTGCGTGTGTGTGTGTGTATATATATATATATATATATATATATATATATATATATATATATCAATATAAGATTTCATATATATTTTTAGATATCAATTCAATTCATTATTTAAAGTGGAACCAGTTATATTATTTATTCACAGGATGGTCTATTCATGCATTATCTCTATATTCATAGACACAGGGTACACCTCTGTGTACCCCTAACACTAATGTATATGTCTTCAAAATATTGCTCCCAGAAATGGTGGAAGAAATACTCATGTCACCTGATCCACATATATATTTTATCACAGTAAAATTCTGAACAAAAAATGTAAAGGTCACACTTATGATTGTACCGAAGCCTAAAAGAAAAGTGAAAATGTTTAACTAAAAACATCCATGTGAAGGTTGCCTAATGCTCTCAAATGTCAATCCTATTGGTGACAACATATTTGTTTCTTCCAATGATTATATATTCAAATTAAACCCTGTTGAAAATGTCTAATCCTATAACTCACTTTATACTTTGCCTGATTTCATAATGTCTCTATTGATACCTGCTTTCCTACTTATTTTCCCCAGTTCATCATTGTGACTGACTCTTCATATGTGCTGACATTTTCATTCATTCTCTAACCGAAACCCTATTGCTAAAGAAATTTTGGTCCAAATACTATACTCACTCTTCTTCCTAAACCTACCGACTATCTTCCTAATCCTAACGACTATCCATTTTTGACTGGATGTTCTCTTCTACATTAAATCTACCAAGGTACAAGGTCCTGTGCTTCAAATCATACCTAGATTTCTGTTTCCATACTTATATTTCACCTCTATGTTCTTGTAATTATCCAAGTTCCCAATACCATTATTCATCGCACAGCATGATTCCTAACCCAAATTGAACCTGTTATTAACCCTAAACATACACTGTTCCCTCAATCTCATTTTACAGAAGAGCAGCGACAGAGTTGTTCTTAAAATACAGGGAATTAGGGGACCTTCCACCTGCTGAAAACCTCAAAGGTCCATGCAGAAATGATACCTGGAGAAGTTGTAGGGAGGTATGAAAGACCTGAGAGAGCAAAAGTCCTATTCCATGGCAAACAACCTGGTCAGGATAAAGGGATGTGTCTGAATCAGCCTCTCTCTACTTATGTTAGAGAAGATCGACTAAACCAGACCTGTGTGGAGAGCTGTTCCCAGGTGCCTATGGTTGTTATACCATTCTAACTTGTGCAAGTGTTCCAGGAAGTAGGAGCAGCCTCCATCTCATGGGACCCTTGGAAGCAAGTGTTAGGACAAACTGGTTGCCAAGGCAGTGACCTCATTCATTCAATTCCAAAGAAAGTGACATACCTCATTTCCTTGGTGATGGAACTCTATGATCTTTGTATCCTAGTGGCCAGGCACCCAGACGCTATCCCATTCCCAGTCACAGTGGTCTCACTTATTTGGATTTACCAAAGACAGAGTCAGTATTTCTTGGTACCTACTAATGTGAGGATGGCCAAATGCCAGGAGAGCACTGAAGAGGTACCTTTTCTGAGAAAGCCAGTAGTGGCTCACCACTTTTTCCTGACAACTTCACAGAGTTAGCCAAGGAAACCAGACCTGAGAGAGGACAGACTATTTCGAAGGAATATAGTATGGCCGAGCAGTTAGAGGACACTCCAGATAGTCACAGATCTACTTGGGGGAAGGAGGTGCCATTGTGGGAGTGGGTGTGGGTTTGTGGTTTTGTCTCATGTTCTAACAAAAGGTAGGAATGGCGGTTTGTTTGGATTGAAGTGGACTGTTTCGAGTAAGTCATTTGACAAGGTGAGTGCTTCTATGTTTGTGTATCCGACTATGTCCATTGTTGTAGACATTAGAAAAGAGAATGCATTAATGGATGTGTCCTGTCTAGTATAAATCTTACCATAATTCATCCTGCTCAATTTATGAATGGACTGCACCTTGTCTTATCGATGGGCAACACCTGCTATCATCCTAAGTTCCTGTTTTCTTCCTGAATTCTGGCCAGTCTCCAGAATAGGCTCAGGGATTTGTGTCCAAGATATGTACCACCTCCAAGCTCTGTGACATGGCCATATACTGGATAGCTGAAGAGAATGGAGATCATCTCAGAAAACTCAGATATCAGTGTGACCAGGAAAGTCTCAGTGGAGAAACCCTGCTTTGGGCCTTTTGCTTACCTTATGTTCTTTTGCCCTGAATGTCAGGAAGGTCTTTGCCTCAGGCCACTCCTTTGTGAAGCCTGAAGAAAACAGTTTTAAATTTGAAATGAATAGGCATCACCTGTGGCTCTTTGCTTAATTGCTTTGGAAAGGGATGTGTCTGAATTAGCCTCTTGGCCTTGTATGTGGCTGTGATTTTTATTCTCAGCACATGATGGATCCAAAGAATGATCGCATGTGCGCATCCAAAACCAAAATGGCCAAAAGATCAGTCATTGTGGATGAAGTCTCTCGCCTTCTTCTGTTAGGTTCCTGACATCCATCAAGTGAGAATACTGATCCTTTGGGTCAAATGAGTTCTTGAAATCTCTGCCGAGGTGCTTGGCTTTTCTCATGACTCTATTTCACATAAATATTCCATACCTGAAAGTCAGTAGGCCTCAAATAGGAGAAACAGAGCAGCATGAACGGCAGGCTTATTTGACCACTCCTGGTTCATATTAAGAGTGTCCAGGCCACCCTGACTTTAGGCAAATGAGGGGCAAGTGAGCTTATTTTGGACACTACCAATGGCTGCACCCCTCATGGAAACCTCCAGCCAGAGGTCATGATGAGTGACTATATGGAAGAAGATGAGGGCCATGTTGGAGTGTTTTGGTTTTAATTGTGGTCATTTGTGTGGCGGTTGGAAGAAATGTCTGGGTCCACCTGGGCTTGAACTCTGGTGTGATTCCCCATAGAGACTGAGTTCTGGAACTCACCTCAGAGAAGTATTGCCATGAATTGTTTTGGGATTTTAGGAGGCCACGCATGAGAGTTGCCCTTGGAAACTGAGATCTGGCTTTCCACAGAGCACTGGGAATCTCAGCCAGGATATCACATGATATAATTGTGAAAAACTTGCAGCCATAGTTGAGAGTCAAAACACACATGGACCTCACATTTTACACCTCAATGTGCCTGGCTTCATGTGACCTTTTCCCCACTCTTTGGGAAGCCTTGCCTGTGAGAGTTCTCCAGAGTTTTCATTTAAATTAGCTTTCTCAACATTTAGTGGTTCCTGAATGAATTGAAACCCAGAGTTTCTCCAACTTCATCCTTGAAAAATGGCTTGATAAATACCATGAATTTTTGGAAGTTCCCACAACCAGGTGGCACTGGAGAACATTTGGATGTCCTGTTGCTGATCATGAATATACCAGACAATGCCTTGATTGACTGGGTTTCATGAAAATGGTGTAGAACAGAGATGCCAGTAAGTTGGAGCCTGCTGAGTAGTGGGCCTAGAGCAGTGGTGGGCAGGTGTGTGATTAAACATCAGTGGTAGGGCCATGAGGATCTACCATTGGATTCCAAATGGCTTGTGACTGACATGGTGCAGCCAGCAGTCCCTTATATGTAAAGGCATCTTGTTATATGGTGAGGTTTCAGATCAATGTTCTGAATCAGGTTGATATGGACGAGGGGGCAATGGGCCAAGCTAGGAGGGATAGAAGCCTGGTTGGTGCATTCTCCTGCAGACCCTGACCCAACACACGTGACAGAACTCCCTCCAGCAATATGTCCCAGTTGAGCTCCTGGTATTTCGTGAAGCAAATACCAAACTCCCAGTGCAGCAGGAAAAACACCACAAAAAGTGTAGGAGGACCAAATGGCTTCGCAGTCAACACGGAGAGACACTTAGTCCTCAGTGGTCACAGTTTACCTACAAAGAGAGGATTCAGCATTGCTGCCTCATCTTCATTGGAAAATAAGAAACCATGTCCTTCAGGTCACATAGATGCAGAACCAGCTTTGATGGTCTCACTAATAAAGAAGCCAAATCTCCTGACAACAACATATATTTCAAGTGCCCAAACTCAGAGGCAGTTTCTCAAAAAGTTTTTAGGCTCTCAGAGCTCCCTGTTTGTGTTGTGTTTACCCTGTCCCTTACTTTTGGAAACTCCTCTACCACCTCCATGGTTATGAACTCTTGAGCATTTTCCATTCCAGGTATGTATTCACTGATTTTCTAACTCTTCTCCTCTAATTATGTTTTACCTGGGGTGAAGGTAATGTCAAGGCATTTTTCTGGATGAGAGTGAGAGGATATCAGACCTTAACAGATATTTGTGAAGCACATATTTGCTTACACATTGAATTCATTTTCCAATTTTCCTTTTGAAATACTGAATCCCTGACACTAACCCATACCTACTAGAATCAGACAACTCATCCTAATATAATGGAGAAAAATAACCCCAACAGAATAGTAATTCAAGCAGTTCAGAGGAGGCATCTTGTATAGTTGGACTTGCCTTTTGCATTATATAAGGTAGGAGTTATAAATCTAGTCAATTTTTATTTGAAATAGTTCTCCATGTGTTTTTAAAGATAACAAATGTGTGAAATCCTGCTTCCCTTTCTCTGTAGCCAATTCACACATGTATATTTATATGCACACATAGAATCCTACCAGGAATCCCACGTACATTTTTGTGAGGTTTCTCACTTGGCAGATTCAAATTGTGAGAAGAGATCACTCCTCTTAAACGCTGTTAGAACTGAAGATTCAAACTATAGGGGAGCTTTCTAGTAGAACAACATTATACATATACTCATGTTCAGTAAAATAATTATTTTTGCATCTGTGGATGATATATATTTACTGATGAATTTTGATTTTCATATATATTGCTGCTTTTTAATGTCTGTGTGTAGTTTGTGTGTGTGTGTGTGTGTGTGTATATATATATATATATATATATATATATATATATATATATATATATATATACACACACACACACACTATTCAGATTTTTCAATATATAAAATATATGTGTCTTATATACACTTTCTAAATTCATTCATGTTCATGTATATGGATTTATAATCAACTTTTCACAAGATTATTTTCCGAAATATTCATCCACCTGAAATACATATTTGTTTCCTAGTACTGAAAACAAACTTCAGTGAATGGTGCCTACAAATTCTAATAATTTTACAGTAACTGACCCAGTTTACCACCAATGCAAGTAGATTCCTATGGGACATGATATGTAATTTGAGGTTCATTTGTATTCAACACTGGTACATTATTATTTCTTCAGTTTTTGCACATCATACGATATATATTTCATCCACAAGTTCACAAATTTACAGGCATTTGTTTCAACTTTAATCAATTCCTGTTTCAGAACACAAGTATTATCAGGGTTTCTGAACTCGTCTTTTCATGACGCTTCTTTCCAAACAAGTTATTTTCGATTTCCATAATCACTGGTGAAGTAAAACTCACACCCTAAGTGATAAACCAAAACACTAATATTACCATTATATGTATACCATTTTGGAAAGAATGATTGTATATCAATATAAGATTTCCTGTAATTTTTCAGATATCAGATCAATCCATTATTTATAGTTGGAACAAGTTATATTATTTATTCACAGTATGTTCTATTCATGCTTTATCTTTATATTCATAGACACAGTGTACACCTCTTTGGACCCCCAATACTAATTTTACGTCTTCAATATATTGCTACCAGAAATGGTGGAAGAAATACTTATGTCACCTGATCTACATATACATTTTATCACAATAATATTCTGAAAAAAAATGTAAAGGTCACACTTATGACTGTACCAAAGCCTAAAAGGAAAGTGAACATGGATTAATAGAAACATCCATGTCCATGCTGCCTAATGCTCTCAAATGTCAATCCTATTGGTGACAACATATTTGTTTCTTCCTAAGATTATATATTCAAACTCAACCCTGTTGAAAATGTCTAATCCTATCACTCACTTTATATTTTGCCTGATGCAATAATGTCTCTATTGATATCTGCATTTCTACATATTTTCCCAGTTTATCATAGTGACTGACTCTTCATATGTGCCGACATTTACATTCACTCTCTAACCAAAACCATATTGCTAAAGAACTTTTGGTCTAAATCCTATAATCACTCTTCTTCCTAAACCTACCGACAATCTTTCTAAACCTACTGACTATCCCTTTTTACTGGATGTTCTCTTCTACGTTCAATCATCCAAGGTACAAGGTCCTATGCCATTGTATATTGAATTATCTGAGACATCTTTAGAGAACATAATTCAAGCTAAGTATCCCAATCAAGGGCCCAATGCCCTTCTGGGTTTCAAATTATATCCAGATTTTTATTTTCATACTTATATTTCACCTCTACATTCTTGTAAATCTCACAGGTTGCCAATACCATTATTCATCGCACAGAATGATTCCTAACCCAAATTGAACCTGTTATTAACCCTAAACATACACTGTTCCCTCAATCTCATTTTACAGAAGAACAGGGACGGAGTTGTTCTTACAATACAGGAAAGTAGGGGACCTTCCACCTGCTGAAAACCTCAAAGGTCCATACAGAAATGATACCCGGAAAAGTTATAGGCAGCTATGAAGGACCTGAGAGAGCAAAAGTCATCTTCCATGGCAAACAACCTGGTCAGGATGAAGGGATGTGTCTTAATCAGCCTCTCTTATCTTATTGTAGGGAAGATGGACCAAATCAGGCCTGTGTGGAAAGCTGTTCACGGGTGCCTATGGTTGATATACCATTCTAACTTGTGAAAGTGTCACAGGAAGTAGGGGCAGCCTCCATCTCATGGGACCCTTGGAAGCAACTGTTAGGAAAAAGGGGTGCCAAGGCAGTGGCCTCATTCAGTTCCAAAGAAAGTGACATATCTAATTTCCTTGGTGATGGAACTCTCTGAACTTGCTATCCAAGAACCAAGACACCGAGAGGCAATCCCAGTCCAAGTCCCTGTGGGCTCACTTGATTGGATTTTCCAAGGACAGAGTCAGTCTTTCTCGGTACCTAATGATGTGAGTATAGCCAAATACCAGGAGAGCACTGAAGAGGTACTTTTCCTGAGAAAGCAGGTAGTGGCTCGCCACTTTTTCCTGACAACTTTACAGAGTTGGTCAAGGAAAGCAGATCTGATAGAGGACACGCCATTTCGGGGGAACATAATATGGCCCACCAGTCAGAGTTAACTCCGGAGAGTCACAGACCTACTTGAGGGAAGGAGGTGCCTTTGTGAGTGTGGGTTTGTTGTTTTGTCTCATATTCTGAGAATAGGTAGGGAAGGCAGTTTGTTTGATTTGGAGTGAACTGTTTCTAGTAAGTCGTTTGACAAAATGAGTGTTTCTATGTCTGTGTATCCCACTGTGTCCGTGGTTGTAGACATGAGAAAAGAGAATGCAACAATGGATGTGTCCTGTCTAGTAGAAAGCTTCCCATTATGCATCCTGCCTAATTTATGAATGGAGTGCGGCTTGCCTTATGGATGAGCAATACCTATTACCTTCCTAAGTCCCTGTTTTCTTCTGAATTCTGGCCACTCTCCAGAATAGGCTCATGGTTTTGTGTCCAAGATATGCAACAACTCCAAGGTCTGTGACATGGCCATGTACAGGATAGCTGAAGGGAATGGCCAGCATCTCAGAAAACTCAGATATCAGTGTGACCAGGAAAGTCTCAGTGGATATACCCTGCTTTTGGCCTTTTGCTTACCTATTGTTCTGTTGCCCTGAATATCAGGAAGGTCTTTGCCTCAGGCCACCCCTTTGTGAAGCCTGAAGGAAACAGTTTTCAAATGGAAATGAATGGGCATCACTTGTGGCTCTTTCTTAGTTGCTTTGGAAAGGGATGTGTCTTAATTAGACTCTTGGCCTTGTATGTGGCTGTGACTTTGATTCTCAGCAGCTGATGGATCTAAAAATGATCCCATGTGTGCATCCAAAACCATAATTGCCAAAAGATCAGTCATTGTGGATGAAGTCTCTCGTCTTCCTCTGTTAGGTTCCTGACCTCCATCAAGTGAGAATAGGTATTCCTTGGGTCAAATGAGTTCTTCAAATCACTGCAGAGGTGCTTAGGTTTTCGTATGACTCCAAATCACATAAAGAATCTATACTTGAAAGTCAGTAGGCCTCAAATTGGAGAAACAGAGCAGTATTAACGGGAGGCTTATTTGATCACTCATGGTTCACAGAAAGGGTGTCCAGGCCAACATGACTTTAGGCAAATGAGGGGCAAGGGAGTTTATTTGGACACTGTCTTTGGGTGAGCCCTTCATGGAAACCTCCAGACAGAGGTTACGATGAGTGACTATATGGAAGAAGATGAGGACCATGTTTGAGTGTTTTGTTTTTAATTGTGGTCATTTGTGTGGTGGTTGTAAGAAATATCTTGGTCCACCTGGGCTTGAACTCTGTTGGGATTTCCCTTAAAGACTGCGTTCTGGAACTGAACTCAGAGAAGTATTGCCATGAATAGAAATACAAGCAGTTTAGAGGAGGCATGGTGTATATTTGGACTTGCCTTTTGCATGATACAGAGTAGGAGTTAAATCTAGTCAATTTTTTGTTGAAATAGTTCTCCATGTGTTTTTAAAGTTAAAAAATTGTGAATTCCTGTCTCCCTTTCTCTGTAGCCTATTCAGCACATATATTTTTATATGGATATATAGAATCATACCTGGTACCACACATACATTCTTGTGAGGTGGATGAGTTGGCAGATACAAATTGTGAGAAGAGATCACTCCTACTTAACCGTGTTGGAACTGAATATTCAACCAATGGGTGAGCTTGCTAGTTGAACAACATTATACATAAATCCATGTTCAGTAAAATGAATATTTTTGGATCTTTTTATGATATATATTTTATGAAAATATTGATTGACATATATTTTGCTATTTTTTTTTTCTGTGTGTGTGTGTGTGTGTGTTTTGTGTCATTCGCCTGTTCTGTAAAACAACTTCAGAGAGAGAGGTTAAAAATTCATGCAAAGCTCTGATGGAGGTATCTAATATCTTAGTTTTGGTCTATTGCTTCTTCTAATTGGGTCATTTGTTGTGTCCCATGGACGAGGGCAGTGGTTCCTGTGCCCACCCCTGAAGCAACTCCTATTCCGAATAGGATGGCTAAAGTGAGGCATATATGTTCCCAGTGGAAACGGGTTGTATGCCCCTCTATTTCATTTTCAAATGAACCTGCATCATGACAGAGCACTCTGGGAAACATCTGCACCATTACACAATTAATCACATCTGTTGACAATTTCTTTAAAACATAAACAATGTTTAATTATATACAATTATGCTGTTGTAGGGACGGACAAGGCAAGGCACCTAAGATAGCAACGAAGACAGGGAAACCGTCCTATTTGGTTGCAACCAGATTCAGAGGGCATTGCTTCTGTTGTAATCAATTATTCTCCTGAAACTCAAGTTTAGGTAGTTTCAGAATTTTGTACCCAACATGTAAGGGAAGGGGCTCAGAAGTTCACAGTCTTCAGAAGTTCAAAAAAGCCGTTGTTGTTTCTGTTTTTACCTCAGTTCTGGGCAAGTTAACTTTTCAAGGACACCTGGGAGGGAAAGAGCTTTTTCCTACCTTTCTTATTTTTCGCCCCTGACAGCTGTTACCATGGAGCCCTGATGGTAACTTCTTTATCTTAGAAATATAGCCATCTCTGTAAAGCCCCAGCTCATGGCCAGAGGCCTTGTTCATATATTTTGTGGAAAACAAGTAATGGGGTGTCTAGCATAGAAGTGCTTATTTTTTTAGCCAGTGGCCAAGTAGAACAAGGCAACACTAAAAGAGGAAGTTTATCTACATTGAACTCTTTTATAGGGACTCTTTTGCTGAAAGTCCTAAAGTCAGCCATGGTGAAGACTTCTGTAGAAAGTCAGTTAAGAATTTTCTGTAGGCCTGGTACAGAAGGGGAAGACAGGGAAGGTGGGGCTGACAGCAGCTCCGAGGATCTGAGAATAAGGAAGGAGAGATGTAAAAGAATAATGGGAAAGGGGTTTGGGATTTTCCTAGCAACAAATACTTGAGCTGTACAACAGGTAGAGCAGAGGGGAAGACAAGAGTGAGTATCCCAAAATGCATGTGAGGGACTTTAAATTTTTAGTAAACTGTTTTCAGTGATGACAAAGCAACTTTAAGGGCCATTTTCATTACATCTTTGATAGGAGTCTGAGGGCTCTCCTCAGCTAGTTTCAGCTTTGTGTTAGCTGGTAAGAGGACCTGGTGGGACCCGGGGCGGGCACGACAGGATAAGAGAGGAGTGAGTCGGTGGATGGGAACCTGAGTACCTGCTACTTCAGCAAGATGGCGATGGTCTGAGAACCAGCAGAGATTTGGGTTTTTGATCTAATAATTGGAGGGGAGAAATCAGGTTGCTGAGGTGAGAGTGACAACAGAGACTCTGGAGCACAAGGCTGAAGGTGAGGATTGATTGGATAAGCATAGTTCAGGATATGAGTGAAGGATGGAAAAGGCATGCCCATAGGGGAATCTCCTTTCACCCTTTTGAGCACTTGCAGAAGTTAAAAAGGTCACACAGGGCTGGGGATGTGGCTCAATTGTAGCACGCTCGCTTGGCATGCGTGCTGCCCGGGTTCGATCCTCAGCACCACATACAAACAAAGATGTCGTGTCCAGCAAAAAACTAAAAAATAAATATTAAAAATTCTCTCTGTCTCTCTCTCTCTCACCTCTCTCTTTAAAAAAAAATGGTCACGCAGAATTTGAGGATCAAGAGACCCCTCTGGGGGCCATCGGTTTTGGTTATCTAATTGGTAATATGGCCAATGCTGTGTACTGAATTTGATGAGGAGTTTGTGTTCCATCAGGCAGCCCCTGTATGCTCACATCCCCATGACGTACAGCAAAAGTCTGCCAGGCATTCTGGGATTACTAAAAAGGAGTGATGGATTTTTCCTTTCCCCAGGTCCATGATCCTCTTAGTTATACAAGTCCGATATTTACTGCCATTAGCCCCTTGAACTAGAGACCTTTTATTTGATAGAGGGCCCAATGGGGCCTTAAGGGCTGAGTTTATTGCCCCTGTATCCACTTCAAAGTTTACTGGTGTCTCCTCCACTTCAAAAGATACGCTGAGCTCAGGGAGGGGATCTGAGCCCCGACTTTCGTAGTCATGCTGAAGAGTCAGAATGGCTGGCTAGCGTGGCTGCCTCTTTCTAGGGCACTCTTGAACCCAGTGTCCTCTTTCTTTACAGTAGGCACATTGATCTGAGGTCAGGGGTGGCCTCTGGCGTGGGACCAGGTATCCCTTCCTGTCTCCCTGTTTCTTAATTTCTGGCCTTTTTGTTATTGTGACCGGGACCTTAGTCAACTCCTTAGTCTGTCTTTTGTTTCTTTTATCCTCATTTTGCTCCCTTCTCTTCCTCAGTTTCTCTCTTATAGTATACTTTCTCGGCTTCTCTAACTAAATCTCTCAAACTCATAACTTGTAATCCATCTAAGCATTGTAACTTTCTTTAAATATCCAAGGCAGCATGCCCAATAAAGGCCATTGTGACAGATGATTTTTGATCCTCTGCATGAGGATCGAAAGGAGTATATCTCCTATATGCCTCCGTAATTCTCTCTAGAAACATAGAGGAAGATTCATCAGGCCTGCAGGCGTGGTACCCACGTCACCCCAAATGGAGTAGGGAAAGAGCAGTGCCACTGCCTGCGCCCAGATCAGGCCCAGCCACCAGCTGGTGTGGTAGTCACGTCACCCAAATTGTAGTAGGGGCCAAGCAGGCCGCCCCCCGCGCCCGCCACAAAAGCAGACCTGTGACTGACCTTCGGAACAGGCCCAGCGGCCTGCCACCATGGTAGACATGACACCCCAATTGGAGTAGTGGCAGAGCAGAGCTTTCTCCCGCGCCCAGTACAAGCACAACGGCCCACCGGCGTGGTAGTCACGTCAACCCAATTGGAGTAGGGGCAGAGCAGAGTCTTTGCCCGCACCCGGAACAGGCCCAGCGATCTGCCAGCATGGTAGTCACGACACCCCAATTGCAGTAGGGCCAAAGCAGAGCCACCACCCGCTCCCGCAAGGTAGGCAGACCTGCAACTGACCGGCGGAACAGGACTAGCGGCCTGCAAGCACAGCAGACACATCAACCCATTTGGTTCTTTGAAAAAATAAAAAAAAATCTACAGACCCTTAGCCATGCTAACGAAGACAAAAAGAGAGAGAACTCAAATTACTAGCATACAGGATGAAAAAGACAATATCATAACAGATATTTCAGATATACAGAAGATAATCCGAAATTATTTTGAATCTTTGTACTCTAATAAAATAGAAGACAGTGAAGGCATCGATAAATTTCTTAAGTCATATGATCTGCCCAGATTGAGTCAGGAGGATATAGACAACCTAAACAGACCAATATCAATTGAGGAAATAGAAAAAACCATCAAAACACTACCAAGTAAGAAAAGCCCAGGACCTGATGGGTATACAGCAGAGTTTTACAAAACCATTAAAGGGGAACTAATACCAATACTTTTCAAGCTATTTCAGGAAATTGAAAAAGAGGGAGAACTTCCAAATTCATTCTATGAGGTCAACATCACTCTGATTCCTACACCAGACAAAAACACTTCAAAGAATGAAAACTACAGACCAATATCTCTAATGAGCCTAGAGGCAAAAATCCTCAATTAAATTCTGGCAAATCAGATACAAAAGCATATCAAAAAAATTGTGCACCATGATCAAGTAGGATTCATCCGTGGGATGCAAGGCTGGTTCAATATACAGAAATCAATAAATGTTATTCATCACATCAATAGACTTAAAAATAAGAACCATATGATCATCTCGATAGATGCAGAAAAAGCATTCGACAAAGTACAGCATCCCTTTATGTTCAAAATTCTAGAAAAACTAGGGATAACAGGAACATACCTCAATATTGTAAAAGCAATCTATGCTAAGTCTCAGGCTAGCATACTTCTGAATGGAGAAAAATTGAAGGCATTCCCCCTAAAATCTGGAACAAGACAGGTATGCCCTCTTTCACCACTTCTGTTCAACATAGTTCTCGAAACACTGGCCAGAGCAATTAGAGAGATGAAAGAAATTAAAGGCATATAAATAGGAAAAGAAGAACTTAAATTATCACTATTGCAGATGACATGATTCTATTCCTAGCAGACCCAAAAGGGTCTACAAAGAAACTAATAGAGCAAATAAATGAATTCAGCAAAGTGGCAGGATATAAAATCAACACTCATAAATCAAAGACATTCCTGAATATCAGTGACAAATCCTCTGAAACGGAAATGAGGACAACCACTCCATTCACAATATACTAAAAAAAAAAATTATTGGGAATCAACCTAACAAAAGAGGTGCAAGTTTTATACAAGGAAAACTACAGAAACCTAAAGAGAAAAAAGAGGAAGATATTAGAAGATGTAAAAATGTACCCTGTTCATAGATAGACAGAACTAACATCATCAAAATGGCGATATTACTAAAAGTTCTCTATAGGTTTAATGCAATGCCAATCAAAACCCAACGGCATTTCTTGTAGAAATAGAGAAAGCAATCATGAAATTCATATGGAAAAATAAAAGACCCAGAATAGCAAAAACAACACTAAGCAGGAAGTGTGAATCAGTCGGTATAGCGATACCAGACTTCAAACTATACTGCAGAACAATAGTAACAAAAATAGCATGGTACTGGTACCAAAACAGGTGGGTGGACCAATGGTACAGAATAAAGGACACAGAAACCAATCCAAAAAATACAACTATCTTACATTTGATAAAGGGGCTAAAAGCATGCAATGGATGAATGATAGCATCTTCAACAAATGGTGCTGGGAAACCTGGAAATCCATATGTAACAAAAAGAAACTGAATCCCTTTCTCTCGCCATGCACAAAAGTTAACTCAAAATGGGTCAAGGAGCTTGATATCAAATCAGAGACATGGTGTCTGATAGAAGACAAAGTTGGCTACGATCTACATACTGTGGGGTCGCCTCCAAATTCCTCAATAGGACACCCATAGCACAAGAGTTAATAACTAGAATCAACACATGGGACTTACTCAAACTAAAAAGGTTTTTTCTCAGCAACAGAAACAGTAAGAGAGGAAAATAGGGAGCCCACATCCTGGGAACAAATCTTTCCTCCTAACACTTCAGATAGAGCACTAATATCCAGAGTATACAAAGAACTCAAAAAATTAGTCAATAAGATAACAAATAACCCAAACAACAAATCGGCCAAGAACCTGAACAGACACTTCTCAGAGGAGGACATACAATCAATCAACAAGTACATGAAAAAATGGTCACCATCTCCAGCAGTCAGAGAAATGTGAATCAAAACCACCCTAAGATACCATCTCACTCCAGTAAGATTTGCAGCCATTATGAAGTCAAACAATAACAAGTGCTGGCGAGGATCTGGGGAAACAGGTACACTTGTATATTTCTGGTGGGACTGCAAATTGGTGCAGGCAAATGGGAAAGCAGTATGGAGATTTCTTGGAAAGCTGGGAACGGAACCACCATTTGACCCAGTTATTCCCCTTCTCGGTCTAAAACCTAAAGACCTAAAAAGAGCATGCTACAGGGACACTGCTACATCGATGTTCATAGCAGCACAATTCACAATAGCAAGACTGTGGAAGCAACCTAGATGCCCTTCAATAGAAGAATGAATGAAAAAAATGTGGCATTTATACACAATGGAGTATTACTCGGCATTAAAAAATGACAGAATCATAGAATTTGCAGGGAAATGGATGGCATTAGAACAGATTATGCTAAGTGAAGCTAGCCAATCCCTAAAAAACAAATGCCAAATGTCTTCTTTGATATAAGGAGAGTAACTAAGAACAGAGTAGGGACGAGGAGCATGAGAAGAAGATTAACATTAAACACGGATGAGAGGTGGAAGGGAAAGGGAGTGAGAAGGGAAACTGCATGAAAATGGAAGGAGAACCTCAGGGTTATACAAAATTACATACAAGAGGAAGTGAGGGGAAAGGGAAAAATAATTCAAGGAGGAGAAATTTATTACTGTATAGGGGGTAGAGAGAGAAGAGGGGAGGAGACTGGAGGGGAGGGGGGATAGTAGAGGATAGGAAAGGCAGCAGAATACAACAGACACTAGTATGGCAATATATGAATCAATGGATGTGTAACTGATGTGATTCTGCAATCTGTATACGGGGCAAAAATGGGAGTTCATAACCCACATAAATCAAAGTGTGAAATATTATTTATAAAGAACTATGTAATGTTTTGAACAACCATATATAAAAATTTAAAAAAAGAGATAACTAAATTCGGTGAATAATGCACGAGAATCCTAATATTTCTACAGTTTAAAATCAATGCCAGTAGATTCCTATGGGACATGATGTGTATTTTGACGTTCATTTTTATTCAACAATGGTACATTACTATTTCATGAGTTTATGCACATCATAGGATATATATTTCATCCACAAATTAGCAAATTTATAGGCATTTGATTGAATTTCAATCGCTTCCTGCTTTACAATATATGCATTCCTCCAGGTTTCCTGACTGGTCTTTTCATGAGACTTCTTTCCAAACATATTATTTTCAATTTCCATAATCACTTTTGAAGCAAAACTCACACACTGTTCATGATAAACCAAAACACTAATATTACCATTAGATGTATAATTGGTGGGAATGAATGATTGTATATCAATATAAGATTTCCTGTAATTTTCCAGATATCAGTTCAATCCATTATTTAATGTTGGAACAAGTTATATTATTTATTCACAGTATTGTCTATTCATGCTTTATCTCTATATTCATAGACACAGGGTGCACCTCTTTGTACCCCCAATACTAATTTTACGTCTTCAATATATTGTTTCCAGAAATGGTGGACGAAATACTCATGTCACCTGATCTACATATACATTTTTTCACAGTAATATTCTGGACAAATAATGTAATGGTCACGGTTATGATTGCACGAAGGACTAAATGAAAAGTGAACATGGATTACTAATAACATCTATGTCCAGGTTGCCTAATGCTCTTAACTGTCAATCCTATTGGTGACTACAATTTTTTTTCTTCCAAAGATTATGTATTCAAACTCAACCCTGTTGAAAATGTCTAATCCTATCACTCACTTTATACTTTGCCTGATTTCATAATGTCTCTATTGGTATCTGCTTTTCTACATTTTTTCCCAGCTCATCATAGTGACTGACTCTTCATATGTGCTGACATTTACATTCACTCTCTAACCGAAACCCTATTGTTAAAGAACTTTTGTCCAAATCAAATACTCACTCTTCTTCCTAAACCTACTGACTAGCTTCATAATCTTACTGACTATCCCTTTTTGACTGGATGTTCTCTTCTACATTCAATCATCCAAGGTACAAAGTCCTATGCCATTGTGTATTGAATTAACTGAGACATCTTTGCAGAACATAATTCAAAGCTACTTATCCCAATCAAGGGCTCAATGCCCTTCTGGGCTTCAAATCATACCTAGATTTCTGTTCTCATACTTATATTTAACCTCCATATTCTTGTAAATATCGAAGGTCCCCAACACTATTATTCATCACACAGAATGATTCCTAACACAAATCGAACCTGTTATTAACCCGAAACATACACTGTTCCCTCAATCTCATTTTACAGAAGAGCAGGGACAGAGTTGTTCTTACAATACAGGAAAGAAGGGGACAGTCCACCTGCTGAGAACCTCAAAGGTCCATGCAGAAATGATACCTGGACAAGTTGTAGGCAGGTATAAAGGACCTGAGTGAGCAAAACTCATCTTCCATGGCAAAACACCTGGTCAGGATGAAGGGATGTGTCTTAATCAGCCTCTCTCTTCTTATTGTAGAGAAGACTGACAAAACCAGACCTGTGTGTAGAGCTGTTCCTGGGTGCCTATCGTTGATATTTCATTCTAACTTGTGAAAGTGTCACAGGAAGTAGGGGCCGGCTCCATCTCATGGGACCCTTGGAAGCAACTGTTAGGGAAAAGTGGTTGCCAAGGCAGTGACCTCATTCAGTTCCAAAGAAAGTGACATACCTCATTATTTGGTGATGGAACTCTCTGAACTTGGTATCCAAGAAGCCAGGCACCCAGAGGCAGTCCCAGTTCCAGTCCCAGTGGACTCGCTTGTTTGGATTTTCCAAGGACAAAATCAATCTTTCTTGGTACCTACTGATGTGAGGATGGCCAAATGCCAGAAGAGCTCTGAAGAGGGACCTTTCCTGAGAAAGCAGGTAGTGGCTCACCACTTTTTCCTGACAACTTCACAGAGTTGGCCATGGAAACCAGATCTGAAAGAGGACAGGCCATTTTGGGAGAACATAGTATGGCTCACCAGTCATAGGACACTCCTTCTAATCACAGACATACTTGGGGGAAGGAGCTGCCTTTGTGGGAGTGGGTATGGGTTTGTGGTTCTGTCTCATGTTCTGAGAATAGGTAGGAAAGGCGTGTTTTTTTTTGTTGTTTTTTTTTGTTTTTGGTTTTCAGTGGACTGTTCTAGTAAGTCGTTTGACAAGGCAAGTATTTCCATGTCTGTGTATTCCACTGTGTCCGTTGTTGTAAACATTAGAAAAGAAAATGCATTAATGAATGTGTCCTTTAAAGTATAAATATTCCCAAAATTCATCCTCCCCAATATATGAATGAACTGCAGATTGTCTTATCGAAGGGAAACACCTGCTATCTTCCCAAGTTAATGTTTTCTTCCTGTATTCTGGCCAGTCTCCAGAATAGGCTCATGGTTTTGTGTCCACGATATGTACCACCTCCAAGCTCTGTGACATGGTCATGTACTGGATAGCTGAAAAGAATGGCGAGCATCTCAGAAAACTCAGATATCAGTGTGACCAAGAAACTCTCAGTGGAGAGACCCTGCTTTGGACCTTTTGCTTAAGTACTGTTTTGTTACACTGAATATCTGGAAGGTCTTTGCTTCAGGGCACCCCGTTGTGAAGCCTGAAGAATATAGTTTTGAAATGGAAATGAATAGGCATCACCTGTGGCTCTTTGCTTAATTGCTTTGGAAATGGATGTGGCTGAATTAGCCTCTTGGCCTTCTTTGTGGCTGTGATTTAGATTCTCAGCACATGATGGATATAAAGAATGATCCCATGTGTGCGTCCAAAACTATAATGGCAAAAAATCAGTCATTGTGGATGAAGTCTCTCGTCTTCCTCTGTTAGGTTCCTGACCTCCATCAAGTGTGAATAGGGATTCTTTGGGTCAAATGAGTTCTTCAAAGCCCTGATGAGGTGCTTGGGTTTTCGCATGACTCCAAATCACATATAGAATCTATACCTGAAAGTCAGTAGGCCTCAAATTGTAGAAACAGAGCAGTATTAACGGCAGGCTTATTTGATCACTTCTGGTTCACAGGAGGGCTGTCAAGGCCACCCTGACTTTAGGCAAATGAGGGGCAAGCGAGCTTTTTTTGGACACAGTCTTGGGCTGTGCCCCTGATGGAAAACTCCAGCCAGAGGTTACGATGAGTGACTATATGGAAGAAGATGAGGGCCATGTGGGAATGTTTTGGTTTTAATTTTGGCCATTTGTTTGGCAGTTGGAAGAAATGACTGGGTCCACTTGGGCTTGAACTTTGGTGTGATTCCCCTTAGAGACTGAGTTGTGAAACTGAACTCAGAGAAGTATTGCCATGAATTTTGTTTGGATTTTAGGAGGCCACGCATGTGAGTCGCCCTTGTAAACTGAGATCTAGGGCCAGGGTGGCTTTCCACAGAGCACTGGGAATCTCTGCCAGGATATCACATGATTTTATTCTCAAAGACATGGCAGCCATATTTGAGAGTCGAAAAATACATAGGCCTCACATTGTAGACTTTAATGGGCCTGGCATCATGTGACCATTTTGGCACTCTTTCAGAAGCCTTGCCTGTGAGAGTTCTCCAGAGCTTTTATTGAATTGAGCTTCCTCAACATTTAATGGTTACTGAATGAATTGAAAGCCACAGTGCCTCCAACTTCATCCTTGAAAAATGGCTAGATAAATACCATGAAAATTTTGAAATTCCCATGACCAGGTGGCACTGGAGAACCTTTGGATGTCCTATTGCTGATCAAGAGTATACCAGACAGTGCCTTGATTGACTGGGTTTCATGAAAATGGTGTAGTACAGAGATGCCAGTAAGTTAGAGCCTGCTGAGTAGTGGGCCTAGAGCAGTTTTGGGCAGGTGTGTGATAAATCACCAGTGGTAGGGTCATGAGGATCTACCATTGTATTCCAAATGGCATGTTACTTACATGGTGCAGCCAGCAGACCCTTATATGTAAAGGCATCTTGTTATATGGAGAGGTTTCAGGGCAATGTTGAGAATTAGGTTGATATGGACAAGGGGGCAATGGGGCAAGCTATGAGGGATAGAAGCCTGGTTGGTGCATTCTCCTGCATACCCTGGCACAGCACACGTGACAGAACTCCCTCCAGCATTGTGTCCCAGTTTAGCTCCTTGTATGTCATGAAGCAAATACCAAACTCCGAGTGCAGTAGCAAAAACACGCCAAAAAGTGGACCAGGACCAAATGGCTTCACAGTCCACATGGGGAGAAACTTAGTCCCCAGTGGTCACAGTTTACCTACAAAGAGATAATGCAGCACTGCTGCTCATCTTTATTGGAATATAAGAAGCCATGTCCTCCAGGTCACATAAATGCAGACGCAGCTTTGATGGTCTCACGCAAAGAAGTCAAATCTCCTGACAACAACATATTTTTCAAGTGCCCAACCTCACAGAAAGTTTCTCAAAAAGTTTTTAGGCCAGAAGAGCTCCATGTTTGTGGAGTGTTAACCCAGTCCCTTACTTTTGGAAACTCCTCTACCACCTCCAAGATTGTGAACTCCTGAGCATTTCCATTCCAGATATGTATTCACTGATTTTCTAACTCTTCTCCTCCAATTGTGTCTTAATTGGGGCAAAGGTATTGACAAGGCATTGCTCTGGATGAGAGTGGAAGAATATTTATGCAGCACATATTTGCATACATATTGGATTCATTTTTCAATTTTCCTATTGAAATAGTGAATCCCTGACACTAACCCGAACCTATTAGGCTCAGACTACTCAACCTAATAAAAAGGAGAAAAATAACCCAAACAAATATAAATACAAGCAGTTCAGAGGAGGCATGTTGTATATTTGGACTTGCCTTTTGCATTATATAAGGTAGGAGTTATAAATCTAGTCAATTTTTAATTGAAATAGTTCTCCATGTGTTTTTAAAGTTAACAGATATGTGAATTCTTGTTTCCAATTCTCTGTAGCCATTTCACCCATGTATATTTATATACATATATAGAATCCTACCAGGTATCACATGTACATTTTTGGGAGGTGGCTGACTTGGCAGATACAAATTGTGAGAAGGGTTCACTCCTCTTAAACGCTGTTGGAACTGAAAATTCAACCTACAAGCTTCCTAGTAGAACAACATTATACATAAGCTCGTGTTCAGTAAAATAAATATTTTTGCATCTGTGGATGATATATATTTAATGATGAATTTTGTTTGGCATATATATTGCTACTTTTTAATGTCTATTTGTGTTTTTTTTTGTATATATACATACACTCTGTAGATTTTTCAAAATATGAAATATGTGTCTTATATACACTCTCTTAATTCATTCATGTTCATGTACTTGGATTTATAATCAACTTTTCACAAGATTATTCTCAGACATATTCATTTAACTGAAATACATGTTTGTTTCCTAGTACTGAAAACTAACTTCAGTGAATGGTGCATACAAATCCTAATAATTCTACAGTAACTAACCCAGTCTAACATCAATGCAAGTAGATTCCTATGGCACATGATATGTAATTTGACGTTCATTTGTATTCAACACTGGTACATTACTATTTCTTCAGGGTTTGCACATCATAGGATATACATTTCATCCACAAGTTCACAAATTTATAGGCATTTGTTTCAACTTTAATCACTTCTTGCTTCAGAACACATGTATTGTCAGGGTTTCTTGACTGGTCTTTTCATGAGAATTCTTTCCAAACACATTATTTTCAATTTCCATAATCACTATTGAAGCAAACTCACACACTCTTCATGATAAACCAAAACACTAATATTACCATTTGATGTATAATTGGTTGGAATGAATGATTGTATATCAATATAAGATTTCCTGTAATTTTTCAGATATCAGTTCAATACATAATTTAAAATTGGAACAACTTATATTATTTATTCACATTATGGTCTATTCATGCTTTATCTCTATATTCATAGACACAGGGTACACCTCTTTGTACCCCCAAAACTAATTTTATGTCTTCAATATATTGCTCCCAGAAAAGGTGGTAGAAATACTCATGTCACCTGATCTACATAAACATTTTATCACAGTAATATTTGGAACTAAAAATGTGAAGGTCACACTTAAGACTGTACCGAAGCCAAAAGGGAAATTGTACATGGATTACTAAAACATCCATGTCCAGGTTGCCTAATGCTCTCAAATGTCAATCCTATTGGTGATGACATATTTGTTTCTTCATAAGATTATATATTGAAACTCAACCTTGTAGAAAATGTCTAATCCTATCACTCATTTTATACTTTGCATGATTTCATAATGTCTCTATTGATATCTGCTTTTCTACATATTTTCCCAGGCTCATCATAGTGACTCACTCTTCATATGTGCTGACATTAACATTCACCCTCTAACCAAAACCCTATTAGGAAAGAACTTTTGATACAAATCCTATACTCACTCTTCTTCCTAAAC
Source organism: Callospermophilus lateralis (assembly GCF_048772815.1). Lineage (NCBI taxonomy): Eukaryota > Metazoa > Chordata > Mammalia > Rodentia > Sciuridae > Callospermophilus > Callospermophilus lateralis. Next base: position 257,435 of record NW_027512756.1, on the reverse strand, counting down.
CTACTGACTATCTTCTTAATCCTACCTACTATCCCTTTTTGACTGGATGTTCTCTTCTACATTCAATCATCCAAGGTACAAGGTCCTATGCCATTTATTATTGAATTATCTGAGACATCTTTGCAGAACATAATTAAAAGCTAAGTATCCCAGTCAAGGGCCGAATGATTTCTGGCCTTCAAATCTTACTTAGATTTCTGTTTTTGTACATTTATTTCAACTCTATATTCTTATAAATATCGTAGGTACCCAATACCATTATTCATCGCACAGAATGATTCCTAACTGAAATCGAACCTGTTATTAACCCGAAACATACACTGTTCCCTCAATCTCATTTTACAGAAGAGCAGGGAAAGAGTTGTTCTTACAATACAGGAAATTAGGGTACCTTCCACCTGCGAGAACCTCAAAGGTCCATTCAGAAATGATACCTGGAGAAGATTTAGGCAGGTATAAAGGACCTGAGAGAGCAAAAGTCATCTTCCATGGCAAACAACCTGGTCAGGATGAAGGGATGTGTCTGAATCAGCTTCTCTCTTCTTATTGTAGAGAAGATGGACAATACCAGGCCTGGGTGAAGGAACCAGGTTCCTCTGGTTGATATACCATTCTAACTAGTGAAAGTGTCACAAGAAGTAGAGGCCGGCTCCATCTCATGGGACCCTTGGAAGCAACTCTTAGGACAAAGTGTTTGCCAAGGCATTGACCTCATTCAGTTCCAAAGAAAGTGACATACCTCATTTCCTTGGTGATGGAACTCTCTGAACTTGGTATCCAAGAAGTCAGGCACCCAGAAGCAGTCCCAGTCCCAGTATCAGTGGGCTCACTTGGTTGGATTTAACAAGGACAGAGTCAGTCTTTTTTGGTACCTACTGATGTGAGGAAGGACAAATGGAGGAGAGCTCTGAAGAGGGACCTTTCCTGAGAAAGCAGGTAGTGGCTCACCACTTTTTCCTGACACCTTCACAGAGGTGGCCAAGGAAACCAGATCTGATAGAGGACAGGCCATTTTGGGAGAAGATAGTATGACCCACAAGTCAGAGAACACTTTGGATAGTCACAGACCTACTTGAGGGAAGGAGGTGCCTTTGTGGGAGTGGGTGTGTGTTTGTGGTTCTGTCTCATGTTCTGAGAATAGGTAGGAAAGTCGGTTTTTTCGTTTGCAGTGGACTATTTCTAGTAAGTCGTTTGACCAGACTAGTGTTCCTATGTCTGTGTATTTCACTGTGTCCGTTGTTGTAGACATTTGAAAAGATAATGCATTAATATATGTCTAGTCTAGTATAAATCTTCCCATAATTCATCCTGGCCAATTAATGAATGGAATGCAACCTGTCTTATCCATGGGCAACACCTGCTTTCTACCTAAGTTCCTGTTTTCTTCCTGAATTCTGGCCATTCTCCAGAATTGGCTCATGGTTTTGTTTCCAAGATATGTACCACCTCCAAGCCCTGTGACATGGCCATGTACTGGATAGCTTAAGAGAATGGCGAGATTCTCAGAAAACTCAGATATCAGTGTGACCAGGAAAGTCTCAGTGGAGAGACCCTACTTTGGATCTTTTGCTTAACTATTGTTCTGTTGCCCTGAATGTCAAATATCAGTGTGACCAGGAAAGTCTCAGAGGAGAGACCCTACTTTGGATCTTTTGCTTAACTATTTTTCTGTTGCCCTGAATGTCTGGAAGGCCTTTGCCTCAGGCCACCCCTCTGTGAAGCCTGAGGAAAACAGTTTTGAAATGGAAATGAATGGGCATCATCTGTGGCTCTTTGCTTAATTGCTTTGGTAAGGGATGTGGCTGAATTAGCCTTTTGGTCTTATGTGTGGCTGTGACTTAGATTCTCAGCTCCTGATGGATCTAAAGAATGATCGCTTGTGTCCATCCAAAACCATATTTGCAGAAAGATCAGTCATTGTGGATGAAGTCACTTGCCTTCCTCTGTTAGGTTCATGACCTCTATCAAGTGAGAATAGGGATTCTTTGGATGAAATGAGTTCTTCCAAGCCCTGCAGTGGTGCTTGGGTTTTCACATGACTCCAAATGAAATAAAGAATCTATATCTGAAAATCAGTAGGGCTCAAATTGGAGAAACAGAGCAGTATTAAAGGCATGCTTATTTTGTCACTCCTGGTTCACAGGAAGGGTGTCCAGGCCACCCTGACTTTAGGCAAATGAGGGGCAAGCGAGCTTATTTTGGAAACTGTCTTTGGCTGCGCCCCTCATAGAAACCTTCGCCAGAGGTGAGGATGAGTCTCTACATGGAAGAGGATTAGTGTCATGTGGAGGTGTTTTGGTTATAATTTTTGTCATTCGTGTGTCGGTTGGAAAAAATGACTGTGTCCACCTGGGCTTGAACTCTGGTGTGATTCCCCTTAGAGACTGAGTTGTGGAACTAAAGTCAGAGAAATATTGCCATGAATTTTGTTGGAATTTTAGTAGGCCATGCATGAGAGTCGCCATTGGAAACTGAGATCTAGGCCCAGGGTGGCTTTCCACAGAGCACTGGGAATCTCCGCCAGGATATAACATGATTTTATTATTAAAGACTTGGCAGGCTGAGTTGAGAGTCAAAACACACATGGGCCTCACCTTGTAGACCTCAATGGGCCTGGCTTTATGTGGCCTCTTTGGGCACTCTTTCAGAAGCCTTGCCTGAGAGAGTTCTTTAGAGCTTTCATTGAAATGAGCTTCCTCACCATTTAATGATTCCTGAATGAATTGAAACCCACAGTGACTCCAACTTCATCTTTGAAAAATGGTTAGATAAATACCATGAAATTTTTGAAATTCCCATGACCAGGTGGCACTGGAAAACTTTTGGATGTCTTGTTGCTGATCATGAGTATACCCGACAGTACCTTGATTTACTGGGTTTCATGAAAATGGTTTAGAACAGAGATGCCAGTGAGTTGGATCCTGCTGAGTAGTGGCCCAGAGCAGTGGTGTGCAGGTGTTTGATAAAACATCAGTGGTAGGGCCATGAGGATCTACCATTGAATTCCAAATGGCTTGTGACTGACATGGTGTAGCCAGCAGACCCTTATATGTAAAGGAATCTTGTTATATGGAGAGGTTTCAGGGCAATGTTCTGAATCATGTTGCTATTGTCAAGGGGGCAAGCTACGTGGGATAAAATACTGTTTGGTGCATTCTCCTCCAGACCCTTCCCCCCACACCTGACAGAACTCCTCCAGTACTGTGTCCCATTTGAACTCGTATTTTGTGAAGCAAATACCAAACTCCCAGAGCAGCAGCAAAAACACCACGAAAATTAGAGGATGGCCAAATGGCTTCACAGTCCACACGAAGAGACAATTAGCCCTCAGAGGCCACAGTTTACCTACAAAGAGAGAATTCAGCACTGTTGCCTCATTTCATTGGAAAGTAAGTAACCATGTCATCCAGATCACATAGATGCAGACCCAGCTTTGATGGTCTCACTACAAAGTAAGCTAAAGCTCCTGACAACAGCATATATTTCAAGTGCTCAACCTCAGAGGCAGATCCTCAAAAATATTTAGGCCAGCAGAGCTCGAGGTTTGTGGAGTGTTTACCCTGTCCATTACTTTTAGAAACTCCTCTACCAACTCCAATGATGTGAAATCGGGAGCATTTTCCAATCCAGATAGGTATTCACAAATTTTTTAACTCTTCTCCTCTAATTGTGTTTTTCTTGAGGCGAAGGTAATGTCAAGGCATTGTTCTGGATGAGAGTGGAAAGATTTTTCTGTAGCATATGTTTGCATACACATTGGATTCAATTTCCTGTTTTCCATTCAAAATACTGAATCCCTGACACTAACCCATACCCTACCAGACTCTGACTACTAATCCTAATATGATGGAGAAAAATAACCCAAACAGAATAGAAATACAAGTAGTTCAGAGGAGGCACGGTGTATAGTTGGACTTCCCTTCTGCATGATACAGAGTAGGAGTTATAAATCTAGTCAATTGTTTGTTGAAATAGTTCTCCATGTATTTTTAAAGTTAACAAACATGTGAATTCCTGTCTCCCTTTCTCTGTAGCCTATTCAGCATGTGTATTTTAATATGGACATATACAATCCTACCTGGTACCACACGTTTGTTCTTGTGATTTGGCTTACTTGGCAGATACAAATTGTGAGACGAGATCACTCCTACTAAACCCTGTTGGTACTGAATATTGAAACAATGGGTGAGCTTCCTAGTTGAACAACATTATACATAAATCCATGTTCAGTAAAATGAATATTTTTGGATCTGTGGATGATATATATTTTATGATGAATTTTGATTGACATATATTGCTACTTTTTTTGTCTGTGTGTACTCTCCAGATTTTTCTAAATATGAAATATATGTGTCTTATGTACACTCCCTAAATTCATTCATGTTCATGTATGTGGATTTATAATCAACTATTCACAAGATTATTCTCAGAAATATTCATCCACCTGAAATTTGCCTAATGCTCTCAAATGTCAATCCTATTGGTGACTACATATTTGTTTCTTCCTAAATTATGTATTCAAACTCAACCCTGTTCAAAATGTCTAATCCTATCACTCACTTTATACTTTGCCTTATTTTGTAATGTCTCTATTTATATCTGCTTTACTTCATGTTTTCCCAAGTTCATCATTGTGACTGACTCTTCACCTGTGCTGACTTTAACAATCACTCTGTAACCGAAACCCTGTAGCTAACGAACTTTTGTTCCAAATCCTATACTCACACTTCTTCCTAAACGTACTATCTTCCTATTTCTATCAACAATCCCTTTTTGACTGGATGTTCTCTTCTACTTTCAATCATTATAGTAAATGTCGGGCAAGCTTCGCAGGAGGAAACCACCAACAGACTATCTCATGCAACAGCAAAGGGTTTATTGAGTGTCCAGCATGCTGGTTCTCAGAGCTCACTTGAATAGAGCAGATAGCCCTGAGAATCGCTTAAGTAGAGCTTATATACTTTACCTGGAGAGGGCAGGGAGGGAAGTTTATTGATGGATCAGGGCGAGTGGGCGATTTGCGTGCAACTGGGTGAGGGAGCACATTCTGCAGTTGGGCAGTTGGGGACAGCACATACTGGGAACAAGATTTGCAAGCATTTCTCAAGATTTCAACAGTGTTTTGTTAAGCATACAGAAAAACAGGAAGTGACAAGTACCTATTTTATTAACCTTTTATTCCCCACTTCTTCTTCTGGCTACTTTTAATCATAAAAATGATCATTGGGGGGTGTCACATTCTATGTATACTAGTGGGGTATTACCATAAGTTTAACTCGTCCAATTTGAGCCTGGAGAAAAGAAATTACACGGTTGAGAAAACAGGGTTTAATAGTTAGCAATAATATGAGGATTATTATTGGACCGGCCAGGGTTGATAAAAACGTAGTTAACCAGGAAGACTGTGTGAACCAAGACTCAAACCACCTTTTTTGGGCCTCTCTATCTCTTTGATGCTTTTCAAGGAATCTTTTTAATTTACTCTTAGATTTTATTACAACTGCAGTATGCTCGGCATACAAACAACTTTCTTCTCTCAATGCAGCACAGAGGCCCCTTCTCTCATGACAAGGAGGTCCAACCCTCGAGTGGTCTGAAAAACAACTTCAGAGAGAGAGGTAAAAGACTCATGCAAAGCTCTGATGGAGGTTTCCAATATCTTAGTTTTGGTCTATTGCTGTCATTTGTTGGGTCATTTGTTGAGTCCCATGGACAAAGGCAGTGGTTCCCGTGGCCACCAGTGCAGCAATTTCTATTCCTAATATGATGGCTAAGTTGAGGGATATATATTTTCAGTGGAACCGGGTTGAATGCCCCCCCTATTTGATCTTCAAATGAACCTGCATTGTGATAGAGCACTCTTGGAAACATCTGCACGATTACACAATTAATCACATCTGTTGACCATTTCATGAAAACATTAACAATGTTTAAGTATATAGAATCATGCTGTAGTAGGGACGGACAAGGCAACTCACCTAAGATAGCACTGAAGACAGGGAAACAGTCCTATTTGGTGGCAACCAGATTCAGAGGGCATTGATTCTTTTGTAATCAAGTAATCCTCTGAAACCCAAGTTTAGGTAGTTTCAGAATTTTGTACCCAACATGTAATGGAAGGGGCTCAGAAGTTCACAGTCTGCAGAAGTTGAAAAAAGCAGTTTTGTTTCTGTTTTTTCCTCGGTTCTGGGCAAGTTAACTTTTCAAGGACACCTGGGAGGGAAAGAGCTTTTTCTTCCCTTTCTTATTTTCCCATTGCCAGCTGTTACCACGGAGCCCAGTTGCTAACTTCGTTAACTTAGAAATGTAGCCATCTCTGTGAAACCCCATGTCAAGGCCAGAGGCCTTGTTCACATATTTTTGTGAAAAACTAGTAAGGGGGTGTCTTGATTAGGATTGCTAATTTTTTTAGCCAGTGGCCAAGTAGAACAGGGCAACATGAAAATAGGAAGTTTAACTACATTGAACTTTTTTATAGGGACTCTTTTGCTGAAAGTCCTAAAGTCAGCCATGGTGAAGACTTCTGGAGGTCAGTTAAAGACTTTTCTGTGGGCCTGGTACAGAGGGGTAAGACGGAGAAGGTGGGGCTGAGAGCAGCTCAGAGTATCTGAGAATGAGAAAAGAGAGATGTAAAAAAATAATTGGAAAGTGGTTTGGAATTTTCCTAGCAACAAATATTTGAGCAGTAGGACAGGTAGAGCAAAGAAGAAGATGGTTGTGAGTATCCCAAAACACATGTTAGGGACTTTAAATTCTTAGTAAACTGTTTTCAGTGATGACAAAGCAACTTTAAAGGCCATTTTCATTACATCTTGGATATGGGTCTGAGGGCTCTCCTCAGCTGGTTTGAGCTTTGGGTTAGTTGGTAAGAGGACCTGGTGGGACCCGGTGCGGGCACTGACAGCAGAAGAGAGGAGTGAGTGGGTGGAGGGGTACCTCAGTACCTGCTACGTCAGCAAGGGGGCAATGGTCTGAGAACCAGCAGAGATATGGGTTTTTGATCTAATAATTGTAGTGGAGAAATCAGGTTGCTGAGGTGGGAGTGACAGCAGAGACTCTGGAGCAGAAGGCTGAAGGTGAGGATCTATTGGATAAGCATAGTTCAGGATGTGAGCAAAGAAGGGAAAAGGCCTCTACATAGTGGAATCTCCTTTTACCCTTTTGAGCACCAGCAGATGTTAAAAAGGTCACACAGGATTTGAGGATCTAGAGTCCCCTCTGGTTGCCATCAGTTTTTGTTTTCTAATTCGTAATATGGCCAATGCTGTGTACTGAATTTAATGCGGAGTTTGGGTTCCATCAGGCAGCCCCTGTATGCTCACATCCCCATGACTTACAGAAGAAGTCGGCTTTTCCCCCACACAGCCATGGCTGTTTATGGCTTTGACAGTCGGCCGGGTAAACACAGTAATCTAGGCTACCCAACCTGCATCGGGCTCGTGTGTCCCTACATCCATAATGTTTGTTTCCATTATCTATGGTAAGGAAGGATTTAATGGAATTTTAGTGGGATCCTCTTCATCAGGGATATCCCATTAGGAAAGACCTATAGCCAGCTGACAAATGTCTGGGTGGAGAGATGGTCACCAGGTCCCTAAGTGGGCTGTATGCGAGATAGATTATACTTCTTTTCCAGTAGAATTTGTGATCAGCCAACGCTGCTGAACGGGCTGATGAGGGTTAGGACTACTTGTGGCCGAGGGGAGAGTCTATAGGCTTATCCACATGGTGAATATGCAATTTGAAAGTGTTACCAGTCTTTTCCAGTTTCCAGCCAGAGTGTGGACAGGGCGCAGGCTTGAGATGAGAGGCAAGGATCCAGGAAGTGATTCCGTCTACCTTTACCACTGTAGATGTTATAAGTACCACCTGGTATGGTCCTTTCCAGTGGGGTTCCAGGGATGACACCTGATATCATGTTACGTAGATGAATCTCTTACTTGATATCGATGTGGAGTCCCCTCGTCCCCAGTTTGGTAGGCAGTGGCCAGCTTTTTCCACAGGTATCACTGAGATCTTTCAAGAGCTTTAAGTCTGTCAAGCAAGAGGGTGTGAAAGGGATCGTTAGGTCTTAGAGTTGGGCTTTGGTCCATTACTGGAGGAGAGGCACCCTAGATATACACAGGGGGTGTGGTTACTCAAAGAAACAGAGGGCGTATTTCTTGCACGAAACATTGTATAAGGCATGAGCATAGTCCAATCATTTATGCTGGTCTCAAAGCTTAATTTTGTTGTGGTCTCTTTAATGGTTCTATTCATTCTTTCTACCTGTCCTGAACTCTAGGGTCTGTAAGCACAATAAAACTTCCAATGAATCCCCAGGTTCCTGGCTAACCCCTGACTTACTTGGGCCACGAACGCCGGTGAATTATCAGACCGTATTACCTTTGGCAGGCCGTATCTTTGAAAAATGTCTTTCAGGATCTGCTTGACCACCATTTGCACTGTTTCTTTTTTTTTTTTTCTTTTAGTGGGGAAGGCTTCAATCCATCCTAAAAATGTATCTACAAAGACTAGAAGATATTTATGTCCATACCTTGCTGGCTTAATTTCAGTAAAGTCAACTGCCCAGAATTGTCCTGGTCTGGTTCCTCGTAGGTGCTTTCCTGCAGGAAGCTTGGAAGGGTAAGCATTTACCAATTGATGGACTCGACAGGCTTTTTTTACCCATTTAGTTATTTCTTTGTGCTGTGAGTCAGTTAGTGGAAAACTCTGTTCTTGATACTTCAGAAATACCTGCAGTTTCTTTGAACCAAGGTGAGTGATTTGACATATTTAGAGCTGTGACTATAGGAGTTTTTAGTGAAGGATTTAGAAATTCCACTTGGGGGCCTTCAGGGTTAAAAGTTATTTTGGCCCGGTACTTGGTGAGCAGATCTCTGCCCATCAATGGGGCTAGGAATTCTGGGATTACTAGGAAGGAGTGATGGATTTTTCCTTTCCCCAGGTCCATGATCCTCTTAGTTGTCCAAGCCCGATATTTACTGTCATTAGCCCCTTGAACTAGAGACCTTTTATTTGATAGAGGGCCCAATGTGACACTAGGGATGAGTATATTGCCCCTTTATCCACTTCGAAGATTACTGGGGTCCCCTCCACTTCAAAAGTTACCCTGAACTCGGGGAGGAGATCTGAGCCCCGACTTTCATAGTCATCCTCCAGAGTCAGAATGGCTGACTGGTGTGGCTGTCCCTCTCTAGTGCACTCTTTGGCCCAGTGTCCTTTTTTTTGTACAGTAGGTACATTGATCTGAGGCCAGGGGTGGCCTCTGGCATGGGACCAGGTATCCCTTCCTGTCTCCCTGTTTCTTAATTTCTGGCCCTTTTGTTGTTGTGACCAGGACCTTAGTCAACGCCTTATTCTGTCTGTTGTTTCTTTTATCCTCACTTTGCTTCATTCTCTTCCTCAGTTTCTCTCTTAAGGTATATTTTCTTGGCTTCTCTGACTAAATCTCTCAAAGTCATATCTTGTAATCCATCTAAGCATTGTAACTTTCTTTTAATATCCAGGGCAGCTTGCCCAATAAAGGCCATCATGACAGATGCCTTTTGATCCTCTGCCTGAGGATCGAAAGGAGTATATCTCCTACTTGCCTCCATAATTCTCTCTAGAAACATTGAGGGAGATTCATCAGGCCTTTGAATAATCTCTATTACCTTGGCCAAATTAGTTGGTCGCCTAGTGGCCACTCGGATGCCCACTATTAGAACCTGGCGATAAGTGGACAGATGCTTTCTAACTTCAATGGTGTTGGTGTCCCAGTTGGGTTGTTTCAAAGGAAAACCAGCTTTGATTAAGTTGGGAAGATGTATCACTCTCCAATCTGGTCGGAGGACATTTTTTTATAGCTTCCAGGAAGATTCTCTTTTGTTCCTCTGTCGTGAAGAGAGTCCCTAGGAATTGTTGACAGTCATCCCAAGTAGGCAAATGTGAAAATATCAATGACTCAACCAGACCTGTGAGCCCTGTGGGGTCCTCGGAAAAGGGGGATTGTTATATTTCCAGTTATATAGGTCGGAAGAGGAGAAAGGCCAATATTTGTAGGCTTGCATTTTCCCCCCATGGCCTTCATCAATCAATGGTCTGTAGAGACATAGTGGGAGCATCACAGGAGTTCCAGGGTTTTCAATCATTCACCACCATCAAGTTTCCTTAGCTGGGCTAGCTTCCTCCTGCGGAGGAGGGGCTGTGTGTGCTGCGGGGGAGTTATCTGGAGGGCGCTGGGCCAGCTTAGATTCCTCCAGTGGTAGAGAGGCTGAGTCAGCTGCATGGGAATCACTTAGAGGGTGTTGGTGGTTGGGGGACGAAGGCAGGGTATAATAAGGGGGAAGAGAGTCCAGAAGAGTCAAATCTTTTGACTCAGGGATTACAAAGGGTGGAGGAGGAGGAGGAGCAGAGGGTTTGAGAGATCATGGGGGAAGGAGTAGGAGCAGGGGAAGGGACAAAGAAAGGCTTCACCCATTGAGGAGGAGATTTGCAGAGGTCCAGCAAAGATATATGGCTGTTGATCCGGATGGCTATGTGTGCCCGGGTGAAAGACAATATCTCTGACTTCTTAAATTAGTGGGAAGTAGAAAGATCCTTTCTAGGGGCCATCCAAATTCAAAGGTGGGCCATTCTGAGGCACAGAGATTCTGAAAGGTCCAGCGTTTAACTAAAAAAGAAAGATTCTGAGCCCTTAAGCGGACTTTGGTCCAGTGATCAAGGGTCAGGGACAGGGGCATTGAAGTGCTGTGTCCCATAATGAAAGATACACAAAGAGTGAATGCAAGACACACGACACAGACAAGACAAGACAATAAAGACATTCAATGGACATCCAAAACTGAGACCAGGACTGAGTAGCCAGCAAAACCCAATGGGCTGGCAATTCCGAATCAGATACAAAATATTACTGAGTCGAGGAGACTATTGTTCCTCGATTTCCCGAGTCTTTGGGAAGTTCCCCAGGGACGTGGCCTGTGGCTCTGTGACACGTCTGTCAGCCACCATCGGAGAGAACTCACGCTCTTCATCGACAGCCATTTTGCCCAGCACTAACCTTAACACTGAAACAAGAAAGAGGCACCTTACTTAACCCAAGAGGAACCCGTTAGGGTCTTTTGTCCGCCGCTGCCAAAACTCGGTGGAATCTCCATATGTAAAGGTCGGGTGAGCATGGAAGAAAGAGACCACTAACAGACTGTCTTATCCAACAGCAAAGGGTTTATTCTGGGTCCAGCATGCTGGGGCTCGGAGCTCACTTGAATAGAGCAGAGAGCCCTGAGAACAGTTTAAGCAGAACATATATATTTTCCTTGGAGAGGGCAGGGAGGGAAGTATACTGATGGGTCAGGGCGAGTGGTCGGTTTGCATGCAACCGGGTGAGGGAGTACATTCTACACTTTGGCAGTTGGGGACAGCACATTCTGGGAACAAGATTAGCAAACAGTTCTCAAGATTTCCACAGTGTTTTGTTAAGCATACAGAAAAACAGTAAGTGACAAGTACCTATTTTATTAACCTTTCACTACCGACTATCCTTTTGGACTGGATGTTCTCTTCTACATTCTATGATCCAAAGTACAAGCTCCTATGCCATTGTATATCAATTTTTTCAAAGCTAAGTATCCCAATCAAGGGCCCAGTGCCCTTCTGGGCTTCAAATGTTACTTAGATTTCTGTTTTTATACATATATTTCACCTATATATTTTTATACATATTGCAGGTTCCCAATACCATTATTTATTCAGCATAATGATTCCTAACCCAAATCAAACATGTTATTAACCCTAACCATACATGGTTCCCTCAATCTAACGTTACAGAAGAGCAGGGACAGAGTTGGTGTTACAATACAGGAATATAGGGAATCTTCCACCTGCTGATAACCTCAAAGGTTCATGCAGATATAATCTCTGGAGAAGATGTAGGCAACTCTGAAGCACCTGAGAGTGCAAAAGTCATCTTCCATGGAAAACAACCTTGTCAGGGTGAAGGGTTCTGTCTGAATCAGCCTCTCCATTCTTAATGTAGAGAAGATGGACCAAATGATACCTGTGTGGAGAGCTGCTCCTGGGTGCCTATGGGTGATATACCATCCTAACTTGTGAAAGGGTCACAGGAAGCAGGGGCAGCCTCCATCTCATGGGAAGCTTGGAAGCAACTCTTAGGACAGATTGGTTGCCAAGGCAGTGAACTCATTCAGTTTCTGACGGAAGTGACCTCACCTCACTTCCTTGGTGATGGAACTCTGTGAACTTGCGATCCAGGAAGCCAGTCAAACATTGACAGCCCCAGTCCCAGTCTCAGTGGTTTTACTTTTTGAATTTCCCAAGGACAGAGTCAGTCTTTCTTGGTACCTATTGATGTTAGGATGACCAAATGGCAGGAAAACTCTGAAGAGGGGCCTTTCCTGAGAAAACAGGTAGTGGCTCACTGCTGGCTCCTGACAACTTCAGAGACTTGGCAAAGGACACAAAATCTGAGACAGGACAGGCCATTTTGGGGGAACCTAGAATGGCCCACAGTCAGAGGACACTCCAAATAGTCACAACCTACTTGGAGGAAAGAGGTGCCTTTGTGGGTGTGGGTGTGGGTTTGTGGTTTTGGCTCATGTTCTGAGAAGAGGTAGGAAATGAGGTTTGTTTGGTTTGGGGGGAATTGTTTCTAGTAAGTCATTTGACAATGCGAGTGTTTCTGTGTCGCTGTATCCCACTGTGTCCGTGATTGTAGATATTAGAAAAGGGAAAGCATCAATGGATGTGTCCTGTCTTTTAGAAAGCTTACCAGCATTCATGCTGCCCAATTTATAAATAGAATGCGGCTTGCCATAATGATGGGCAACACCTACGATCTTCCTAAGTTCCTGTTTTCTTCCAGAAATCTGGTCACTCTCCATAATAGGCTTATGGTTTTGTATCCAAGATATGTACCACCTCCATGCTCTGTGACATGGCCATGTACTGAATACGTGAAGTGAATGGCGAGCATCTCAGAAAACTCACATACCAGTGTGACCTGTAAAGTCTCATTGGAGAAACCCTGCTTTGGGCCTTTTGCTTACCTATTGTTCTGTTTCCCTGAATGTCAGGAAGGTCTTTGCCTAAGGAAAACGCTTTGTGAAGTCTGAAGAAAACCTTTTTCAAATAAAAAAAATGGGCATCAGCTGTGGCTCTTTGCTTAATTGCTTTGCAAAGAGATGTGTCTGAATCAGCGTCTTGGCCCTGTGTTAGGCTGTAGCTTAGATTCTCAGCAACTGATGGATCTAAAGAAAGATCCCATGTGTGCATCCAAAACCAAAATAGCAAAAGAGCAGTCATTGTGGATGAAGTCTTTCGCCTTCCTCTGTAAGGTTTCTGACATCAATCAAGTGAGAATAGGGATCCTTTAGGTCAAATGAGTTCTTCAATTCCCTGCAGAGGCTAGCACATAGGTGGTTGGGTTTTCTCCTGACTCCAATTCACATAAAGAATCTAAACCCCACAGTCAGTAGGTCTCAAATTTGAGAAGTGGATCAGTATTAACGGCAGGCCTATTTGATCACTCCTGGTTCACAGGAAGGGTGTCCAGGTCACTCAGAATTTAGGTAAATGAGGGGCAAGAAAGCGTATTTTGGACACTGTCTTGGGCTGCATTCCTCATGGAAATCTACAGTCAGAGGTTATGATGAGTGTCTATATGGAAGAAGGTGAGGGCCATGTGGGAGTGTTTTGGAATTAATTGTGGTTATTTTTGTGGCAGTTGAAAGGGATGACTGAGTCCACCTGAGTTTGAACTCTGGTGTGATTCCCTTAGAGACAGAGTACAGGAACTGAACTTAGAGAAGTATTGCCATGAATTGAGTTGGGATTTTAGAAGGCCAAGCATGAGAGTCACCCTTGGAAACTGAGATCTAGGCCAAGGGTGGCTTTCCAGAGACCACTGGGAATCTCAGGCTTGATATCACATGATTTTATTCTTAACGACTTGGCAGTCTTACTTGAGAGTCAAAACACACATGGACGTTACATTGTAGACCTCAATGGGCCTGGATTTATGTGACCCTTTGGCCAATCTTTGGGAAACCTTGCAAGTGAGAGTTCTCCAGAACTTCATTTGAAATGAACTTCCACAACATTTAATGGTCCCTGAATGAATTGAAACCCACATGCTGCCAACTTCATCCTTGAAAAATTGCTAGATAAATACCATGAAATTTTTGAAATTCCCATGACCAGATGGACTGGAGAAACTTTGGTTGTCCTGTTGCTGAACATGATTATGCAGGACAGTGACTTGATTGACTGAATTTCATGAAAATGGTGTATAACAGAGATTCCAGGAAGTTGGACCCTGCTGAGTAGTGGGACTAGTGCAGTGATGGGCAGGTGTGTGATAAAAAAACATCTGTGGTGGGGCCATGTGGATCTGCCATTGGCTTCCAATTGGCTTGTGACTGACATGATGCATCCAGCAGACGCTTCTATGTAAAGGTATCTTGTTATATGGAGAGGTTTCAGGCCAATGTTCAGAATCCGGTTGCTATGGTCAAGGAGGCAAGCTATGTGGAATAGAAGCCTGGTTGGTACATTCTTCTGCAGACCCTGACTCACCACAGGTGACAGAACTCCCTCCAGCACTTTGTCCCAGGTGAATTCCTTGTAATTCGTGAAGCAAATACGAAACTCCCAGTGCAGCAGCAAGCAACACCAGGAAAACTGGAGGATGACCAAATGGCTTCAGAGTCCACAAGAGTAGACAATTAGCCCCTAGTGGCCACAGTTTACCTACAAACAGAAAATTAAATACAGCTTCCTCATGTTTATTGGAAAATAAGAAATCATGTATTCCAGGTCACATAGAAGTATACCCAGATTTGATGGTCTCACTACAAAGGAAGCTGAATCTCCTGACTACAACATATATTTCAAGTGCCCAACCTCAGAGGCAGTTCCTCAAGAAGTCTTTAGTCCAGCAGAGCTCCATGTTTGTGGAGTGTTTACCCTGTCCCTTACTTTTGGAATCTCCTCTACCACCTCCAAGTTTGTGAACTCGTGAGCATATTTGATTCCAGATATGTATTCACAGATTTTCTAACTCTTCTCCTCTAATTGTGTCTAACTTGGGGCCAAGGTAATCTCAAGGCATTGTTATGGATGAGAGTGGGAAGATACTTTTGAAGCATATATTTGCATAAACATTGGAATCATTTTCCAAATTTTCATTCAAAATACTGAATCCCTGACACAAACCCATGCCAACTAGACTCTGACTGCTAATTCTAATATGATGGAGAAAATTAACCCAAACACAATAGAAATACAAGCAGTTCAGAGGAGGAATGGTGTATCATTGGAATTGCCTTTTGCATTATATAGGGTAGGAGTTATAAATCTAGTCAATTTTTTGTTGAAATGGTTCTCCATGTGTTTTTAAAGTTAACAAATATGTGAATTCCTGTCTACCTTTCTCTGTATCCTATTCAGCACATGTATTTTTATATGCACATATAGAATCCTACCTGGTACCACACGTACATTCTTGTGAGGTGGCTGACTTGGCAGACACAAATTGTGAGAAGAGATCACTCCTCCTAAACGCTGTTGAAACTGAAAATTCAAACTATTGATGAGCTTCCTAGTACAATAAAATTATACATGAATCCATGTTCAGTAAAACAAATTTATTTGGATCTGTGGATGACATATATTTCGTGGTGAATTTCAATTGGCATATATTGCTACTTTTTAATGTCTGTTTGTGTGCGTGCGTGTGTGTGTGTGTGTGTGTGTGTGTGTGTGTATGTTTATATATATATACACACACACTCTACAGATTTTTCAAAATATGAAATATATGTGTCTTATTATACACTCTGTAAATTCATTCATATTCATGTATGTGGATTAATAATCAACTTTTCACAAGATTATTCTGAGAAATATTCATCCACCTCAACTACATATTTGATTCCTATTACTGAAAACTAACAGTAAATGGTGCATACAAATCCTAATATTTCTGCAGTAACTGACACAGTTTTATATCAATGCAAGTAGATTCCTATGGGACGTGATGTGTATTTTGTCATTCATTTTTATTCAATACTGGTACATTTCTTTTTCTTCAGTTAATGCACATGATAGGATATATATTTAATCCACTAGTTCAGAAATTTATAGGCATTTTGTTTTACTTTTCATCACTTCCTAATTCAGAAAACATGTTTTCCACAGGGTTTCATGACTGGTCTTTTCATGAGACTTCTTTCACAAAATGCAAAGGTCACACTTATGTTTGTACCGAAGTCTAAATGGAAAGTGAGTATGGATTACTAAAAACATCTATGTCCAGGTTGCCTAATGCTATCAAATGTCAATTTTATTGGTGACTACATATTTGTTTCTTCCTAAGATTATATATTCAACCTCAACACTGTTGAAAATGCCTGATCCTATCACGTACTTTATACTTTGCCTGATTTCCTAATGTCTCTATTGATATATGGTTTCCTACATACTTTCCAGAGTTCATCAATGTGACTGGCTCTTCACATGTGTTGATAATTACATTCATTCTCTACCCGAAACCCTACTGTTATAGAACGTTTGGTTCAAATCCTATACTCACTCTGCTTTCTAAACCTATGAATATCTTCCTAATCCTACTGACTATCCTTCTGACTGGATGTTCTTTTTGACATTCAATCATCCAAGGTACAAGGTCCTATGCCATTGTATATCAATTTATCTGAGACATCTGTGCAGAATATAATTCAAAGCTGAGTATTTCAATAAAGGGCCCAATGCACTTCTGGGCATCAAATCTTACCTAGATTTCTGTGTTTATACTTATATTTCACCTATATATTCTTGTAAATATCGCAGGTTCCCAAAACCATTATTCATTGCACAGAATGATTCCTAAGCCAAATCAAACTTGTTATTAACCCTAAGCATACACTGTTCCATCAATCTATCTTTACAGTAGAGCAGGGACAGAGTTGGTCTTACAATACAGGTATGTAGGGGATCTTCCACCTGCTGAAATCCTCAAAGGTCCATGCAGAAATGATCCCTGGAGAAGACTTAGGCAGCTATGAAGGACCTGAGAGCACAAAATCATCTTCCATGGCAAAAAAACCGGTCAGGATGAAGTATTGTGTCTGAATCAGTCGCTCTGTTCTTAATGTAGAGAAGATGGACAAAACCAGGCCTGTGTGGAGAGCTGTTCCATGGTGCCTGTGGTTGATATACCATTCTAACTTATGACTGAGTCAGAGAAAGTAGGGGCAGCCTCCATCTCATGGGACCCTTGTAAACAACTGTTAGGACAAAGTGGTTGCCAAGGTATTGACCTCATTCAGTTCCTGAAGGAAGTGACCTACCTCACTTCCTAGGTGATGGAACTCTCTGAACTTGGGATCCAGGAAGCCAGCCACCCAGAGCCAGTGCCAGTCCCATTCCCAGTGGGCACACTTGTTTGAATTTTCCAAGGACAGAGTCAGTCTTTCTTGGTACCTCCTGATGTGAGGATGACCAAATGCTAGGAGAACTCTGAAGAGGGGCCTTTCCTGAGGAAGCAGGTAGTGGCTCATTGCTGGCTCCTGACAACTTAACAGAGTTGGCAAAAGGGACCTGATCTGATAAAGGACAGGCCATTTTGGGGGAACATAGTATGGTCCACCAGTCAGAGGACACTCCGGATAGTCACAGACCTTGTTGTGGGAATGAGGTGCCTTAGTGGGTGTGGGTGTGAGTTCGTGGTTTTGTCTCATGTTCTGAGAATAGGTAGCAAAGGTTGTTTGTTTGGTTTGGAGTCGACTGTTTCTAGTAAGTCGTTTGAGAAGGCGAGTTTTTCTATGTCTGTGTATCCACTGTGTCCGTGGTTGTAGTTATTAGAAAAGCGAATACATCAATGGAGGTGTCCTGACTAGTAGGAAGCTTCCAGGCATTTATTCTGCCCTTTTTATGAATGGACTGTGGCTTGCCTTATGGATAGACAACACCTACTATCTTCCTAAGTTCCTGTTCACCTCCTGATTTCTGGTCTCTCTCCAGAATAGGCTCATGGTTTTGTGTCCAAGATATGTACCACCTGCAAACTCTGTGACATAGCCATGTACTGGATAGCTGAAGGGAATGGGAACATCTCAGAAACCTCAGAGATCAGTGTAACCAGAAAAGTCTCAGTGGAGAAACCCTGCTTTGGGCAATTTGCTTACCTATGGTTCCCTTGCCCTGAATGTTAGGAATGTCTTTGCCTCAGGCCACCCCTTTGTGGAGCCTGAAGAAAACAGTTTTCAAATTGAAATGAATGGGCATCACCTGTGGCTCTTTGCTTAATTTCTTTGGAAAGGGATGTGTCTGAATCAGCCTCTTGGCCCTGTGTGAGGTTGTGGCTTTGATTCTCAGAACCTGATAGATCTAAAGAAAAATCCCATGTGTGCATCCAAAACCAAAATTGCCAAAAGAGCAGTCATTGCTGATGAAGTCTTTCGCCTCCCTCTGTAAGTTTCCTGACCTCTATCAAGTGAGAATAGGGAAGATACACCAAGTCAATTGATGGCTCCTATTGGAAAAATTCTATCACTGATGACAGCATCAGCATAAGTACCCCAACACTGCCACAATTCGCTGCACCAGCAGATAGTTCACAATGCATACAAGTGAGTTCACAATGCATACAAGTGATACATAATCCAGGCAAGTTCTACAAGCAGTTCAGTGATGGCTATTGCAGAATCTGTAGATTGATTTTATCTTTGTCTTCACCGGCACTGGGATGAAGATAGGAATTCTGGCAATAATGGCTAAAGAAAAAATTCTATAACATTCCTGAAGGCACTAAAAGAAAACAATTTTCTTAACAATTTACGTTATCTTGAAGAGAATAATTAAATATAATGAAAAGGAAAAGTGAAAGTAAACAAACACGTCTGTTAACCTCCTATTTTTTCACATATTAAAACAATCCTGAACAGTTGTTTACCCAATTTAAATTAAACAATTTAATTCACGTGAATAAAAAAAAAATGGATATATTATTTCATTAGCACTCATCATATGTGATATATGGACATACGCAAATTCAAATATATAACACAAAACACAAGTGTGCACACATAATAAATACATACAACACATAATATAATAGTAAAGGCCTTATAACATTTTACATGTGAAATCATCATTGCAATGTTTAAAAACTCTACAGTCAAAAAATAGAACTGATAAGCAAAACATTAACCTAGGTCTGTATGAGCTCAAAAAAACAAAAGAGAACTTCATGATTTGAGAAAGGGCAATAATAAAATAGATATTGAAAAAAGCATCCAGGTTCTGTCGCAGATGTAAGGATAGCCAAACTGGAGTTTTGGATATCAGCTGTTATGGATTTGAGCCAAATCATCTTATTTTGTTCTATCGAAATCGCTTCAGTTAATCTCTCTGGAATCCAAATCGGCTGCTGTTCTCCCTGTGGAAACACATAAACAGACCCCCGACTCCAGGCAATCACTGGGTCGGGATCTTAGTTAATGTCTCTGGAATCCAAATCGGCTGCTGTTCTTCCTGTGGAAACCCACAAACAGACCTCCAACTCCAGAAAATTAATGGGTCAGGACTTTCCATTGTCCTGTTAGAATATCCTTCCAAAGTACCTTGGGCTTATACACATTTTTTGGACACTTATGCCTTTCTGCAGCACTAAGTCCTGAAAATCCAAATTTAAAAAGTTTAGAGTAAAAAGGGTTATTTTAAGTTTATCTTTGGGGAATTTATATCCCTTCCCAATTCTGTCTTCTTACTTTAATGAGTACATTTTAATAGTGTGATGTGCTCTTTCAACTATGGCTTGTCCCTGTGGATTGTATGGGTTTCCTGATATATGAGTAATGCCAAATGATGAGCAAAATGGTTTAAAAGAGGTAGAAGTATAACCGGGGGCATTATCAGTTTTTAACTGCTTTGGAATGACCACAGTGGCAAAATTTTGTAAGCAATGAGCTATAACATCTTTAGTTTTTTTCCCCCATGAAGGGAGCCCATCAAAAATCCAGAAGAAGTATCAACTGTAACATGCAAATATTTTAATTTTCCAAATTCTGGCAAGTGTGTGACATCCATCTGCCATATATGGTAAGGTATCAATCCTCTACGATTGACTCTAAGATTAAAATGTGGTAAAATGGTCACACAATTTTGACATTGTTTTATTATTTGTCTAGCTTGTTCCTTAGTTATTTTAAAATGCTTTTGTAAAGTATTAGCATTGATAATGAACTTTTTATGAAAATGTATAGCTTCTTCTAGTGTACAGAAAATATGTATGTATGTCATGTGTAGTTTTACCTGCTAAATCATTGCCCAAACTAAGGGCTCCAGGCAATCCTGTATGTGCCCAGATATGTCCTATTAAGAATGGATATTTTCTGTCCCAGATTAGACTTTGTATACTGGAAAGGAAACAGAAAACAGTAGAGGAAGGGAAAATCCTACTAGCATCTTCAAGAGATACTATAGCATTAACTATATACTGACTATTGCAAAATAAATTAAACACAGAATCTTTAAACATCACAAAAGCTTATAATACTGCATTAAGCTCTACCTTTTGAGCTGATTTTTGGGGTGCTAAAAATGTAAAAATTTGATCAGGTGTAAGTATTGCTGCTGTACCATTATTTGACCCATCAGTGAATATATTTGGAGCATTCATGATAGGAGTTTTCTTGTAATTTTTGGAAAAATTACAGGATGCAATGACCCAAAAGACAATAAAAGATTAGATGGTAAGTGGTTATCAAATAAAACATTAGATTTACACATGATTATTGCCCAAGTATTTAACTCATTAGCTAATTCATCAATTTGATTCAAGGTGTATGGAGTAATAATTTTATTGGGAGAAATTCCACACACTCCCTTTGCTGCTTTTATTCCTATGAGTATTAATTATCCCTCAGCCTCAGGATACCTAGTAATAATAGTGTTAGAAGAATAAGATAAATGTATCCATAATAATGGACCTTCTTGCCAAAATACTCCTGTAGGAATATTTTTTGTTGGTAGCACAATAAGTAATAAAGGCATTATTTTATCAAATCTATCCAAATGCATATTTCCCATATATGTTTCAATGATTTTTAATGCCTTTATTGCTTCAGGCATTAACATTCTGGGTGAATTTGGATCAGATGGACCTTTTAGGATATCAAATATAGGTCCCAACTCTCCTGTTGGTATACCTAGATAAGGCCTTATCCAATTAATGTCTCCTAATAACTTCTGAAAGTCATTAATTGATTTGAGTTGATCTACCCGTATTTGAATTTTTGGTGGACTGACCATGGTTGAGGAAAATAGAACTCCTAAATAATTAATTGGAAAATTTAATTGTATTTTATCAATTGATATCCCTAGATTATAATTTTTTAATAAGTTTGTAAGTGTGGCATAACATTCTAGCAATGGGTTTTTAACTTGTGTGCTAATAACACATCATCCATATTGTGAAATATTTGTAGTTCAGGATTTTGATTTCTAAGTGGCTGGATTACTTTGTTAACATAAATATGACAAATAGTTGGGCTGTTAGCCATCCCTTGAGGGAGTACTTTCCACTCATATCTCTGATCAGGACCTTCATGATTCAGTGCAGGGATAGTAAATGCAAAACTTGAACTATCCTCAAGAAGAATTGGAAATGAAAAAAAAAAAAAAACAATCTTTAATATGTATAACTAAAACATACCAAGTTTTTGGCAAAGCAGACAATTGAGGAATCCTTGATTGAGCAGGTCCCAAAATAACCATCTCATTATTAATGGCTCTTAAATCTTGCAATAATCTCCATTTACCAGATTTCTTTTTGATGACAGAAATGAAAGTATAATGGGGAGATACAGAAGGTTGTATATGTTCTTCCGCTAATTGTTGTTTGACCAGGAACTGGGCTGCTTGTATCTTTTCTTTAGTCAGGGTCCACTGAAGAAGCCATACTGGTCTTTCTGATTTCCAAGTAATTTTTATTGTCTCAGTGGCCCTTTCTGAAAATCCAACCCATGTCTGTCTGTTGCTTGGTCTATTTGTATTGGCGCTGCTATACCTTGTTCTTGTTTTTCTAATCTTTTTCCTTTCCTAAAACCTTCTCTAGCCATAATAGTGGGTACATTTTGATTGATGTTATTTGTTAATGTCAAACCTAATTGATCTAGGACATCTCATCCCCATAAATTTACGGGAAGATTATCCAATACATATGGCTGTATAGTTCCTTCACATTCTTCAGGATCCTTCCAATCCAATACCATTGCACTTCTATGGGGATTAGTTGCCACTCCTAGGTCTCAAAGTGTTTGAGTGTATTGTTGTAATGGCCAATGTTTTGGCCATTCTTGATGAGAGACAATGCTAACATCTGCACCTGTATCAAGAAGCCCATTAAATTCATGTCCTTGAATATTTAGTTTTAGCCTGGGGCGAGAATCTAAATTTAAAGAAAGCATAACCAAATCTACACCTGTGGAGCCTAATCCCTTGGAACCTCTTTCTACAGCACGACTGGAAAATTTATCATGCAGACTGAGTATTATTAGTAACTGTGCTATTCTATCTCCTGGTGAAATTACTGATATGTCCTTTGGAGAACTGGCTATATATTTTATTTCACCTTCATAATCGGTATCAATTACCCAAGGACTTATCATAAGTCCTTTTAGATTAGAAGAGCTGCGTCCCAATAATAAGCCTACTGTTCCTTTGAGAAGAGGTCCTTTCACCATGTGTGAATGATTTGAACCCCCATCTCTACAGTTAGTACTGATCTGACGGAGGTGCAGATGTCTAACCCTGCGCTCCCTCTGATTTGTCTGATGAGGCGTCTGATGCACAATGTGTCCTGGGCACTACACTGATGGGGTTGCTGGGTTCCTCCAGTGCTCCGTATATTTGTGGTTTTGGGCCCCAGAGCATTGGGCTCCCCTGTCCATTTTTTGGCAATGGAGCCCGGTGCCTTTCTCCATGATATCGTGGATAAACAGCTAGTCCTTGTTCGTTTTTGATAATGAAGTACCCTCTATGGTGGTTTGAGAACGGCATTCATTAGCCCAATGTCTCCCTCTATGGCATCGTGGGCAAATACCCAGTATTCTACTCCTTTGGTACCTATTTTTGTTAAACCCTCTTCCTATGGAGCAATTCCTTTTAAAATGTCCTGTTTGTTCACAATTGTAGCATGTTCCTGGCCTTGCATCTAAAGCCTGTTTAATGCAGCTGCCACAAATTGCCCTTGTTCATTGATGTCTCTGGCATCTAAAGCCTGTTTTACTGCAGCTGCCATGACTTCCTCTTATTCATTAATGTCTTTACATAATTTAATATATGTGTTTAAATCTTCATGTTTCCATGGTCTAGTGATATCTCTACACCTACGATTCGCTTGGTCATAAGCCAGTTTTTTATTAATGGCATTGCTTGTTCTGTATTCCCCCAAACTCTGGTAGCTGTTTGAATAAGCCTATCTACAAATTCAGTGTAAGATTCATTAGCTCCTTGTATTACCTTAGATAATTGACCTTGTAAACCTCCATGTCCTTGTAAAGTCTTCCATGCCCTAACCGCCTCTGCAGCAATTTGTGCGTATATGCCAGGATCATATGCAATTTGTTGCTGCTGGTCCTCATAAGGTCCCTTTCCTAACAACATATCTAGATTTCTCTGAGGATAACCAGCTTCTGCATTTCACCTAGCCGTCTCCTTGCAAAATTCCTCATTGGCAACCTTCCATAAAAGGTATTGACCTCCATTTAGCACAGCTTTACACATATTAGCCCAATCTACTGGCATCATATTCAAGTTGTTAATGGATTCGACCAAGCTTACAATGAAGGGTACTTGAGGACCATAGGTTGTTACAGCCCCTTTTAGCTGCTTCACTATTTTGAAATTTAAAGCATGGTGAATTCGCTGCCCTCCTACCTCAAATACAGGGCATGTTAATACTTGAGATCCTGTCTCAGGAACCGAACTATCAACTGCGGGGTTTGGGGGCCTCCTAGCATATGGAGGTGGCCTTGTTATTTGGACATTTACATACTCTGATGATAGAAAGGTGTTAGTAACAGTCTCCTGTAGAGGAGGCGCTGTTGGTTGGACACTTACGCCCTCTAGTTATTGAAAGTTGTTAGTAGCAGTCTCCTTTTGTAACTTTGCCCCTGATGGCTTTTTCTGACCTAAGCTTTGTTCCTCTATCTTTGTCTGATCTGAAGTCTTTGGACTAAGCAAACTAGATATAAACGTCCTCAATGGCAATGTGCCAACTGTCAGAGTCCCTGGGCTGTTCTTTTCCCCCCTTTTAAATCTTCACCATGATGGTTCCATTATGGTATATTTAACAACTCCTTAAAAATCCATGGGCTACATTTTTGTATTGTATCAACGTATGCCCTGACTGTTCTTGACTTTACTGAGGTGCCTCCTTCCTCTAACAATTTACTTAACACTCTTTCAGTTTGTTTTTTTACTAATTTCTGATCCTGTATTTCTACTATAATACAACCCAACAAGACGATGCCAAACAAAACCGAGACAGAATAAAATAAAAAGGGAACAACAAAAAGTCATTATAGCCTTTATATCCTACTGACATGTGCATCCGTCCTTTCTCCCTATCTGTTCCTCAGAAGTAAATAATTTTTTTCTCAGATGTGAGCGGTTTTTCATCCATCTTACTCATCTCCATGGACAGGCAACAAAAGTGAAGCAAAACAAAAGAGGAATCTTAAAATGGCTACCGATCCTCTCGCCCTTCCCTCAGGGGCTAGCAGTTTACCTTATCACTTACCCTCAGTGGCTCCCCGTGCGAGCCACCAAATGCTGCAGTCTGGCTGGGCACGATTCAAGAGCGACTTTTCAAAAGAAACAAAGTTTATTTTTAGAACCACACACGCCAAGCAAAACAGCTCCTTAGGAAAAACCCTCAGAGCCCAACTGCCACCACTGGCTTCCTTGCAAAGTTTCTGTCACACCCACAAGCCTCTCCACCTCCCACAATCCTCCTGCTCTTGAGGCCATATGGCTGGGTCAGGTGGGTGTAGCCAAAAAAGTCCCACAATGAGCAGCTCTGTGGTCTGAAAGGGCAGGGAAACTGCCCAATGTGCATCATGGCAGAGGAGCCAATCAGCTTGATGTTGCTGGGGCTTCTGTGAGCCAATCATCAGCTGGCAGTCGGAAAGAGCGGGGAAAAAGCTCAATGAGCATCTGCATTGTGCATCACCACAGAGGAGCCAATCAGCTAGATGTTGCTGGGGCCGCTGTGAGCCAATAATCATCTCACAGGGGAATGTTGCTGGTAACTGGAAGTTTGATGGGGCCCCTTAAGCTGTGGCTCTCAACAAATTGGTGTCTCCTTTCTCTGTAGACTATTCAGCACATGTATTTTTATATGCACATATAGAATCCTACCTGTTATCAAACGTACATTTTTGTGAGGTTGCTGACTAGGCATATACAAGTTATGAGAAGAGATCACTCCTCTTAAACACTGTTGGAATTGAGAATTCAACCTATGGGTGAGCTTGTTATTAGAACAACATTATATATAGATCCATTTTCAGTGAAATCAATATTTTTGCACCTGTGGATGTTACATATTTCATGATGAATTTCAATTGGCAAATATATTGCTAGTTTAAATGTCTGTCTGTGTGTGTGTGTGTGTGTGTGTGTGTGTGTATATATATATTTATTTATATATATATATATATATATATATATATATATATATATATATATATACTCTCCAAATTTTTCAAAATATGAAATATATGAATCTTATTATACACTCCTTAAAATCATTCATATTTATGTATGTGGATTTATGATCAACTTTTCACAAGATTATTCTCAGAAATATTCATCCAACTTTAATACAGATTTGTTTCCTAGTACTGAAGACTAACTTCAGTGAATGGTGCACACAAATCCTAATATTTCTACAGTAAAACCAAGTTCAACATCAATGCAAGCATTTTCCTATGGGACATGATGTGTATTTTGCTGTTCATTTTTATTAAACAGTGGTACATTACTATTTCTTCAGTTTATGCACATCATATGATATATCTTTCATCCACAAGTTCACAAATTTATAGGCATTTGTTTCAATTTCAATCACCTCCTGCTTCAGAACACATATATTCCTCCAGTGTTCTTGACTGGTCTTGTCATGAGACTTCTTTCCAAACACATTATTTTTGATTTTCATAATCATATTTGAAGCAAAACTCACACACTCTTCATGATAAACCATAACCCTAATATTACCGTTAGATGTATACCTGGTTGTAGTGAATGTATGAATATCAGTTTAAGATTTCCAGTATATTTTCAGATATCAAATCAATCCACTATTTAAAGTTGGAACCAGTTATATTATTTATTCACAGTATCGTCTATTCATACATTATTTCTATATCCATTGACACAGGGTACTCCACTTTGTTCCCCCAATATTTATACGTCTTCAAAATATTGCTCCCAGTAATGGTGGAAGAAATGCTCATGTCACCTGATCTACATATAAATTTTAACACAGTAATATTCTGGACACAGAAAGCAAAAGTCACTCTTATGATTGTAGCAAAGCCTAAAAGGAAAGTGAGCATGGATTACTAAAAATATCCATGTCCCGGTTGCTTAATGCTCTAAAATGTAAATCCTATTGATAAACCCTATGTATTTGTTTCTTTCTAAGATTATATATTCAAACTCAACCCTGTTGAAAATGTCTAATCCTATCCCTCACTTTATACATTGCCTGATTTGTTAATGTCTCTATTGATATCTGCTTTCCTACATATTTTCCCCATTTCATCATTGTGTCTGACTCTTCACATGTGCTGATATTTACATTCACTCTCTTATTGAAAACCAATTGCTAAAGAACGTTTGGTCCAAATCCTATACTCATTGTTGTTTCTAAACCTAGAGACTATCGTCCTAAACCTACGGACTTTCCCTTTATGACTGGATGTTCTCTTCAACTTTCAATCATTAAAGGTACAAGGTCCTATGTCATTGTATATCGATTTATCTGAGACATCTGTGCAGAACATAATTCAAAGCTAAGTAACCCACTCAAGGGCCCAATGCCCATCTGAGCTTCAAATCTTGCCTAGATTTCTGTTTTCATACTTTTATTTTACCTATATATTCTTGTAATTATTGCAGATTCCCAGTACGAATATTCATCCTGCAGAATGATTCCTAACCCAAATCGAACGTGTTATTAACCCTAACCATACACTGTTCCCTCAATCTAACTTTACAGAAGAGCAGGGACAGTGTGACCAGGAAAGTCTCAGTGCAGAAACCCTGCTTTGGGGCTTTTGCTTACATATTTTTCTGTTGCCCTGAATGTCAGGAAGTTCTTTACCTCAGGCCAACCCTTTGTAAAGCCTGAAGAAAACAGTTTTCAAATGGAAATGAATGGGCATCACCTATGGCTCTTTGCTAAATTTCTTTGGAAAGGGATGTGTCTGAATCAGCCTCTTGGCCCTGTGTGAGGCTGTGACTTAGATTCTCAGCACCTGATGGATCTAAAGAAAGATCCCATGTGTGCATCCAAAACCAAAATGGCAAAAAGTTCAGTCATTTTGGATGAAGTATCTTCCCTTCCTCTGTTAGATTCCTGACCTCCATCAATTGAGAATAGGGATCCTTTGGGTCATATGAGTTCTTCAATCCCTGAAGAGGTGCTTGGGTTTCTCATGATTCCAATTCACATAAAGAATCTGTACCTATCAATCAGAAGTAGTCAGTCAATATTGCTCCCAGAAATGGTGGAAGAAATACTCATGTCACCTGATCTACATATACATTTATTCACAGAAATATTGTGGACACTAAATTAAAAGTTCACATTTATGATTGTACCAAAGCCAAAATGGAAAATTAACATGAATTACTAAAATCATCCATGTCCAAGATTACTTATACTCTCAAATGTCAATCCTATTGATGACTACATATTTGTTTCTTCCTAAGATTGCATATTCAAACTCAACCCTGATTTCATAATGTCTCTATTGATATCTGCTTACCTACATATTTTTCCCACTTCATCATTGTGACAGACTCTTCACATGTGCTGACATTTAAATTCATTTTCTATCCGAAACCCTGTTGCTAAAGAAATTTTGTTCCAAATCATACACTCACCCTTCTTCCTATACCTACCTACTATCTTCCTATTCCTACTGACTATCCCTTTTTGACCGGATGTTCGCTTCTACATTCAATCATCCAAGGTACAATGTCCTATGCCATTGTATATCAATTTATCTGAGACATCTGTGCAGAATGTAATTCAATGCTCAGTATCACAATCAAGGGCCCAATGCACTTCTGGGCTTCCAATCTTACTTGGATTTCTATTTTCATACACACAGTTCACCTCTATATTCTTATAAATTTCACAGGTTGCCAATACCATTATTCATCCAGAAAATGATTCCTAATCCAAATTGAACCTGTTATTAACCCTAAACATACAGTGTTCCCTCAATCTTACTTTACAGAAGAGCAGGGACAGAGGTGGTCTTATAATACTGAAATGTAGGGATCCTCTACCTGCTGAGAACTTCAAAGGTCCATGCTGAAAGTATCCCTAGAGAATATGTAGGCAGCTATGAAGGACCTGAGAGACCACAAGTCATCTTCAATGGCAAACAACCTGGTCAGGATGTAGGGTTGTGTCTTAATCAGCTTCTCTCTTCTTAATGTAGAGAAGATGGACCAAATCAGGCCTGTATGGAGAGCTGTTCCCGGGTGCCAATGGTTGATATAACATTTTAACTTGTGAAATTGTCACATTAAGTAGGGGAAGCCTCCATCTCATGGGACCCTTGGAAGCAACTGTTAGGACAAAGTGGTTGCCAAGGCAGTGACCTCATTCAGATCCTGAAGGAAGTGACCTCACCTCACTTCCTCGGTGATGGAAATTGGCATCCAGGAAGCCAGGCACACAGAGCCAGTCCCAGTCCCACTCCCAGTGGTGTCACTAGTTTTGAATTACCAAGGACAGAGTCAGCCTATCTTGGTACCTACAGATGTGAGAATGGCCATATGCCAGGAAAGCTCTGAAGAGGGGGCTTGTATGAGAAAACAGATAGTGGCTCACCACTGGCTTCTGACAAGTCTCAGTGAAGAAACCCTGCTTTGGTACTTTTAATTACCTATTGTTCTGTTGCTCTGAATGTCAGGAAGTTTTTTGCCTCAGGCCACCCCTTTGGGAAGCCTGAAGAAAAGAGTTTTCAAATGGAAATGAATGGGCATCATCTGTGGCTCCTTGCTTAATTGCTTTGGAAAGGGATGTGTCTGAATCAGCCTCTTGGCCCTGTGTGAGGCTATGGCTTAGATTCTTAGCACCTGATGGATCTAAAGAAGGATCCCACGTTTGCATCCAAAACCAAAAGAGCCAAAAGAGCAGTCATTGTGGATGAAGTCTCTCACCTTCCTCTGTAAGGTTCCTGATGTCCATCTATGAGAATAGGGATCCTTTGGGTCAAATGAGTTCTTCAAAGCCCTGCAGAGACTAGATCATACGTTCATAGGTTTCTCATGACTCCAATTAACATAAAGAATCTAAACCCCACATTCATTAGGCCTCAAAATGGAGAATCAGAGCAGTATTAAGGGCAGGCCTCTTTGATCACTCCTGGTTCACTAGAAGGGTTTCCCAGCCACATTGACTTTAGGCAAATGTGGGCAAGGGACCTTATTTTGGATACTGTCCTTGGCTGTGCCCCTCATGAAAAACTACAGCCTGAGGTTATGATGAGTGTCGGTATGAAAGAAGATGAGGGCCATGTGGAAGTGTTTTGGTTTTAATTGTGGTCATTTTTGTGGCTGTTGGAAAAGATGATGGGTCCACCTGGTCTTGAACACTGGTGTGATTCCCCTTAGAGACTGAGTTTTGTAATGGACCTCAAAGAAGTATTGCCATGTATTGTGTTGGGATTTTAGGATGCCACACATGAGAGTTGCCCTTGGAAACTGAGATCAAGGCCCAGGGTGGCTTTCCACAGAGCACTGGGAATCTCAGGAAGAATATCACATAATTTTATTCTTAAAGAATTGGCAGCCATAGTTGCAAGTCAAAACACACATGGACCACACATTGTAGACCTCAAACGCCTGGCTTTATGTGACCTTTTTGCCTGTCTTTGGGAAGCCTTGCCTGTTAGAATTCTCCAGAATTTTCAATGAAATGAGCTTCCTCTCCATTTAATGGTTCCTAAATGAATTGAAACCCACAGTGCCTCCAACTTCATCCTTGAAAAATGTCTGATAATTACCATGAAATTTTTGAAATTCCCATGACCACTTCGCACTGTAGAATCTTTGGATGTTCTATTGATGATCACGAGTATACCAGACAGTGCCTGTTTGATTGGGTTTCATGAAAATGGTGTAGAACAGAGATGGCAGTAATTTGGACCCTGCTGAGTAGTCGGCCTAGAGAAGTGGTGTGAAGGTGTGTGTTAAAACATTTGTGGTTGGGTGATGTGGATCTGCCATTGGCTTTCAAATGGTTTGTGACTGACATGGTGCAGCCCCCAGACCCTTGTATGTAAAGGTATGTTGTTATATGGAGAGGTTTCAGTGCAATGTTTAGAATCAGATTGCTAAGGTGAAGGGGGCAAGCTATGTGGGATAGAAGCCTGGTTGGTGCATTCCCCCGCAGACCCTTACCCATCACATGTGACAGAACTCCCTCCAGTACTGTGTCCCAGTTGAACTCTTCGTATTTCATGAAGCAAATACCAAACTAGCAGTGCAGCTGCAAGAAACACAACAAAATTGGAGGATGAGCAAATGGCTTCCAAACTGGAAGACACTTAGCACTCAGTGACAACAGTTTACCTACAAAGAGAGAATTCAGCATTGCTGCCTCATGTCCTTTGGAAAATAAGAAACCATGTCCTCCAGGTCACATACATGCAGACCCAGCTTGATGGTCTCACTACAAAGGGAGCTAAAGCTCCTGACAACAACATATATTTCAAGTGCCCAACCTCAGAGGCAGTTTCTCAAAAAGTCTTTAGTCTAGCAGAGCTCCATGTTTGTGGAGTTTTACCCTCTCCCTTACATTTGGAAACTCCTCTACCACCTCCAAGGTTGTGAACTCCTGAGCATTTTCCATTCTTGATGTGTATTCACAGATTTTCTAACTCTTCTCCTCTAATTGTGTCTTACTTGGGGTGAAGGTAATGTCAAGGCATTGTTCTGGATGAGAGTGGGAAGATTTTTGGGTAGCACATATTTGCATACACATTGGATTCTTTCTCCAATTTTCCATTTGAAATACTGAATCCCTGACTGTAAGGGGTAGAAGGAATTCTCCTTCAAAGAATAGCCTGACACTTACAAGAAACAGCCCCCAGGGAGACATCCTGTCTGGGAGACATCCTGTAGTCATCTGTGTTCCTGAGACATCCTGTGGCCATCTGTCTTCCTGAAATATCCTGAGGTTATCTCACCTTGTGAAGACATCCAGGAACTGCTGATAAGAGAGCTTTCAAATCTCCAGCATATAAATTCCTCTGTGTGAACAATAAAAGTTTGCAGCTTGATCAGAACTTTTGTCTTGCTGTCATCTCTCGTGTCTCTTGTCCCTTCATTCCTCCCCATCTAGGTTTGCTACCCACGTTGATGTGTCCTGCAGGCCAGGACAACTGGCGCCCAACGACTGGGGCTCAAGCCTTTGACTGAGGGGGAACCCTGTCCTCCTGGAAGATTTGGACAAGTGGAGCTCACGATTGCCTCAGCAGACACCACTGAGAGACAGATCCAGGAGGAGAGTGGGGATGACGCACAGTGAGTGACCCACCATGGGACAAGCAGTTTCGTCACATGATTTGTTTTTGTCAGGCCACAAGGAATCCTTAAATACATGGGGGGCACGTGTTAAGAAAAATGACTTAATATTTTTCTTTTCATACATCGAAGAATTTTTTCCATGGTTTCCCCTTGAAGGTACCATTGATGGTAAAAGATGGCTTAGAGTAGGAGACATTTTAAAAGATTATTATGAATCCTTTGGCCCAGAAAAAGTGCCTGTTCCTACCTTTTCTTTCTGGAAATAAATTAGTGAAATTCTTAAAAGTTCACCCTTTGACAATGGTACCTTAATACTTGTCAGGATTGGGGAAGAGACTATGCAAAAGACCTCTCATCCCTTCTCGGCATGCCCATCAGTTAGTATAGACATAGACCCTTCTTAGTCTCCCCAGGACCCTGGGACCTTCCTGATCTTCCTCAAAATCCCACCCTAATGAATAAGGCTCCAATGGTTTCCAACAGCCTTTATGCAGTTTTAAATCCCGGAGAAACATTGACCCCTGGGGAGGAGGCTACCTTGGAGAAGGAAGCAGCTCGCTACCATTCAGAAGACTCTCCACCTCTCAGGACCCTGCCACAGACTATAGGACTTACACATTCTCCTCCCTCCTATATCCCTCCTGCCTTTTGTGTTCTGGCCCTTCAGGGGCCAAATGTCCCCCCAGATATTTTTTCCCCACTTCCCTTGCCTAACCTGGCTCCCTTGAGAGAGTCTCTCCAACATGGACGGGAACAGATCCAATTTTTAAAAGAATAAAGATCCCTTGACTCTGAGCTCTCTTCATTAGCCTTAGGAATGGAGTCAACACAAGCTGGCCCACAGTGGTCTAATACAAAGGCGAAGCCACTCCATCGGCCTGTGCTCGCCTTCCAGTCACCACCAGTCAGATAGATAAGCCTGCCCAGGCTGAGGTCAAAGACTTAGAAGAGGAAAAAGAGGAGGAAGCGGGGGAAATGGATCAAGGAGATCAGGACTTAGAGGATGAGGAGTTCACCCCTAGGCAGGAAGGAACCCAGAGTGTCTACAAAATTTTAGCCTCCATTTTCTTGAAAAACTTAAAAAGGCTTGTGCTCACTATGGCCCCACTGTGCCCTATACGTTGGCTTTATTAGAAAGCTGCAGCACACAATTTCTTACTCCCAATGATTGGAAATTTTTAGACCTAGCTGCCCTCAGTGCCGGAGACTTCCTGCTATGGAATGCAGATTTCAAAGAGCCCTGTCAGAAACTACTCAAAAAAAATTAACAAAGGCCTCCTCTAAATCCTGGACTTATGTTAAGCTAGTGGGCAATGCAACTTTTGACACTAAAACTAAACGGGCACGTTTCCCTGCTGGACTTTTTGCGCAGATTTAGATGGCTGGCTTAGTTGCTTGGAGACGCCTCCCTGAAAGGGCCTCGGCTATCACTTCCCTGGCAAGAACTCGACAAGGGCCCGACGAGCCTTATAGCGACTTTGTTCCCCGGCTTTACCTAGCTGTGGAATGCTTGCTTGGACCAAGCGAAAGCGAAAGCACCTTTGTAAAACATCTTGCCTTTGAAAATGTCAACCCGGCATGTCAGGATGTTCTTCGACATCATAAGGATAAAGGGAAACTTTCTGACTTTATTAGAATCTGTGCAGGCGTGGATGCAGCCCATGCCATGGGTCTCAAATTAGTGCCGCATTTACCAAGGCCTTTTACAATACTGGCTCAAGTACTTGCTTTACTTGTAAACAACCAGGCCATTTTGCACGCAGGTGACCGACAGGCAAACAAAGAGTAAGAATAGTGTCTCCTCAAACTGGAGCTAAACCGACCCCAGCTACACTTTGTCCTTGATATGGTAAAGGTCATCACTGGGCCAGTGAGTGTAGATCAATGACAAATGCGCTCAGACAGCCTATTTCTTCCTACTTCTCAGGAAACTCCCTGGGGCAATGAGGTTTGTTCCCTCCCAAACTCCCAACCTACCTCAAAATCCTTCTCCACAATTGGCTCCCTCCAACTACCCACTCCAGGCAGTGCAGGATTGGACCTCTGTGCCACCACTGATACAATATTAGACTCAATGCAAGGGCCCCAGATAATACCAACTGGAATTATGGGTGCCCCTCCATCTCATACGTGTGCCCTTATTCTTGGAAGAGCCTCTACTACCTTACAATGTGTTCAGGTCTTCCCTGGCATTAATGATAATGATTTCACTGGAGAAATAAAAATACTGGCCACAGTTATTAATAGAATTGCGGCCATCCCAGGAGGAAAATGTCTTTCACAATTAATGCTTCTTCCCTTAGATTAAGGGGCATTTCCACCTCCCAAACCTACTGTGGGGGACTGCCTCCTTGGGCTCCTCTGAGGTATATTGGGTTCATCCCATTTCTCATATTAGACACACCCTTACCTTACTTATTGAAGGAAAGGAATACCAAGCAATTGTAGTTACTGGAGCTGATGCGACAATTATTTCTCAAAAATACTGGTGATCAGGTTGGCCCCTCACCCCATCCTTGACTGACCTTAAAGGGATAGGAAAGTCCAAAAATCCTCTGGTCAGCTCTACTGTTCTTAGCTGGACTGATAAAGAGGGTAATAAGGGAACTGTCACTTCTTTCGTTGTTCCTGACCTCCCTGTTTACCTATGGGCTGGAGATATTTTGAGTCAAATAGAAGTTATTCTTGCCAGTCCCAATTCCATGGTGACTCATCAAATGCTCCGTATGAATTTTGTCCCTGGTACAGGCCTTGGGAGGCTGAGACAAGGACTGGTGGAGCCTATACAACCCATAAAAAAAATACATATGGACTTGGATATTTGGATTTTTAGTGTCGGTTCCTGACCCTCCTGTTCCCATGGAGATAAAATTATTTGGGAGACTCAGACTCTTGTGTGGGTGGATCAGTGGCCCCTTACCCAAGAAAATTTGGAGGCTGCCTCCATGTTAGTGAAGGAACAGCTGGCAGCCCGCCATGTAGAGCCCTCAACCTCACCATCGTACACTCCTATTTTTGTTATCAAGAAAAAATCAGGCAAGTGGCGCCTTTTACAAGATTTGTGTGCCATTAATAAAGTTATACTCCCGATGGGAGCACTACAGCCAGACATTCCCACACCAGTGGCTATTTCCAAAAACTATTGTAAAACGGTTATGGACTTAAAAGATTGCTTTTTTACCATTCCTTTGCATCCTGTGGATAGACCCTATTTTGCCTTTAGTCTTTCTTGCATTAATATTCAGGGCCCTATGCAGAGACTTCAATGGAAGGTTCTTCCCCAAGGTATGGCCAACATCCCTACTCTTTGCCAAAAATACGTTGCTCAAGAAATAGACCCTGTGAGAGAGCGAGGGCCACAAATTTATATTTTACATTACATGGATGATTTGTTAATTGCTGCACCTAATACCCATGATCTTAATAATTGTTACTTGGACTTTTACAAAATCCTCACTACCTTGGGACTACAGAAAGCTCCTAATAAGGTTCAAACACAGGACTCTTATAAAAGTTTGGGCCTTAAAATTCTACAGAAATCAGATCCAAATTTTTAAAATACAACTACGTGTGGACCATCTTCACACCCTTAAAGATTTTCAGAAATTACTGAGGCATATTCAATGGCTAATAACATATTTAAAATTATGCACTTGTGTACTTTTGACCCTTAATGATATTTTGAGAGGTAATTCCCACCCCTCCTCCCCTCAAAATCTTACTCCCAAGGCATAACAGGCATTAAACCAAGTCACAGAAGCCATTGCCCAACAATTTGTTACGCAAATTTCTTATAACCTTCCTCTGGTTCTGGTTATTTTACACACTCCTCATACACCCACAGGAATATTTTGGCAGCGAGATCCACATTTTAAAAATAAAGACTGCCCCTTGTTTTGGGTCCATTTACCCACCACATCCTCGAAGGTTATTACTGTTTATCTTGCTCAGGTAGCTTCTATTATTTTTAAAGGTCATTTGATTTCTCTACAACATTTTGGCAAAGACCCTGATAATATTTTTATTCCATATACTAAGGACCAAACCCAATTTTTACTAGAGACAAGGGATGAATGAGGTATTTCCCTATCAGGCTTTTGGGAACAATTGATCACCACCTCCCCAATGACCCCCCTTTACATTTTGTCCAGTTACATCCATTTACTTTTCCTGAAATTACTCAAAATGCTCCCATTCCTCAAGCCCTTACTGTCTTTACAGATGGTTCCTGTAATGGCCGAGCGGTCTTTGTTGTCAATAACCAGCCTACCACCTTTGATACTGTCTATCAGTCACCACAGTTTGTGGAATTGTTTGACATAACACAAGTTTTTATAACATTTTTTATAATCCTGTTAATATTTATAAAGACAGTGGCTACATTGCTCATTCTGTGGACCTGCTGGTGATTTCACCCCCCCATTAAGGCTTCTAACAATGCGGCCTTTCTGTTTAACCAGCTTCAGCAGCTAATTCAGGTCAGACAACACCCATTTTTCTTAGGACACATAAGGGCACACTCTGATCTTTCCAGCCCTCTAATTCAAGGTAATGCCCAAGCTGATGCAGCAACTCGTTCCATCTTTCCAATTTTTGTTGGCTCCATTCAAAAGGCCACGGAGTTACACAATCTACACCATTTAAATTTCCAGAGCCTTTGATTACTTTGTAAAATTACCAGGCAACAGGCACGAGAAATAGTAAAAGCATGCCCTAGTTGCGCTGTCTCCCTCCCCATTCAACACTTGGGAGTTAACCCCCGAGGATTACTGCCCGATCAGTTTTGGCAAATGGATGTTACTCATTTTCTTGAATTTGTAATAGCCAAATATATATACACATTTCTGTAGATACCTTCAGCGGCTTTATTTTTGCATCACCACATTCTGGAGAGGCTACCAAAGATGTCCTTTCTCATCTTGTTTCAGCCTTTTCTGTTATGGGTAAACCAATACATATTAAAACAGATATTTATCCTACATATACCATTGCCAAGTTTAAACAGTTTTGTGCTACCTTGCAAATTTGTCATACTCCTGGAATTCCATACAACCCTCAGGGCCAAGGCATTGTGGAACTTGCCCACCTTAACTTAAAAACTTGGCTAACCCTCCTTAAGGCTTCCTCCCTTGTATTTACCACACCCAGGCATCGCCTTAACAATGCATTATTTGCCCTTATTTTTCTTACCCTTGACAATGAAGGCCATTTGGCAGCAGACAGACACTGCCATCCCTCGTCCAATTCTGTTCGCCCACCTGTTATGTGACACAATCCCCTTACAAATAAATAAAAAGGCCCAGATCCTGTCCTCATCTGGGGAGGAGGCTCAGCTTATGTTTTGGACCAAGATCAAACAGCCCCAAGATGGTTACCAGAACTCCTGGTTAAACAGGTTAATGACTTACCTCAAAACAGGGACAGAGGGACTCCTCATGAGGACAAAATTTCTTCTTTTTCAGATGCAGCCAACAATCTGCCAGCCTTGGAATAACAGTTCCTGTGGGCACAGGTACACTTGCTTAGGCACGTCTATTCAATCTTACCATCGCCTGTCTCAACAAATTATAAACTCTATCAGTAACAACTGATAAAAACTCTATCATGAACCATTAAAGATTTGCAGGACCAAATAGACTCCCTGGCAGAAGTGTTCCTTCAAAAAAGACGAGGCTTAAATTTGCTGACAGCTAACCAGGGAGGTATTTGCTTGGCCTTAGGGGAATGATGCTGCATTTATGCCAATAATTCTGGCATAGTATGCACTAAAATTAAGCAGCTTCAAGAAGATCTAGAAAAGAGACGAAGGGAAATATTTGAAAATCCCCTCTGGACTGGGCTTAATGGATTTCTGCCCTATCTTCTTCCCCTATTAGGCCCTTTGTTGGGTTTACTTTTAATGGTGTCCCTAGGACCCTGCATTATAAACAGGCTGTTACAATTTATTAAAGAACAGATTAATATTTTGGCCTCTAAGCCCCTACAGGTCCACTATCATCGCCTGGATATGGAAGACCGTGCTGCCAACATTTAAAAGGATGTTCTACCCTCCTCACAAGCTTATTTCTTAAGGTTACATGCCCACAGATCTCGCTTTCTTATATAAAACTCTAAGTAACAGCTCTGACCAACCATCTTCTGCCCTTGCCATAAGGGTTCGTCCTCCATGGGCCCCTCTGTTTGGGGGAGGACACACCCATGGAGTGAGGACGTTAGGCCATAATAACAGAGGGTGCAGGAAGGACTGCAGGAGGATGGATCCATGGTTCCCAAAACCCAAGTCTTCTGAGTGACACGCTCTGGTGCATGGCAGTTGGCATGCTTCCCCCTCAAAGCCGTCTCCTTAAAAAACATGCCTAGGCCACCACGAAATCTCCTAGTAAACATGCTCGATCAGATCAGGAGATATTCTAAGGCCTGTTAGAGAAACAGAGCCTCTATAACCCCCTAAAACATTGGCCTGTAAGGTATGGTCAAATATTTTATATAAGAAAGGGGGAAGATGTCAGGGGCTAGAAGGAAGTTCTCCTTCAAAGAATAGCCTGACACTTACAAGAAATAGACCCCTGCGAGATTTCCTGCCTGGGAGACATCCCGCAGCCATCTATCACCCTGAGACATCCTGCGGCTATCCGTCTTCCTAAAATATCCTGAGGTTATCTCACCCTGTGAAGACATCCAGCAACTGCCGATAAGAGAACTTTCTCATCCGCAGCATATAAATACACTGTGAGAACTATAAAAGTTTTCAGCATGATCAGAACTGTTGTCTTGCTGTCTTCTCTCATCACTCTTGTCCCTTCATTCCTCCCCAACAAGGTTCAACGCCCACGTTGAAGTGTCCAGCCGGCCCAGACACCTGACACTAAACCATAACCTACTAGACTCTGACTACTAATCCTAATATGATGGAGAAAAATAATCCAAACAGAATGGAAATACAAGCAGTACAGAGGAGGCATGGTGTATAGTTGGACTTGCCTTTTGAATGATATAGGGTAGGTGTTATAAATCTAGCTAATTTTTAACTGAAATAGTTCTCCACATGTTTTTAAAGTTAACAAATATGTGAATACCTGTCTCCCTTTCTCTGTAGCCAATTAAGCACATGTATTTTTATATGCACATATAGAATCTTACCTGGTATCACACGTATATTCTTCTGAGGTGTCTGACTTGGCAAATACAAATTGTGAGAAGAGATCACTCCTCCTAAACTCTGTTGAAACTGAAAATTCAACCTATGGGTGAGCCTCCTAGTAGAACAACATTATACATAAATCGATGTTCGGTAAAATAAATATTTTTGCATCTGTGGCTGATGTACATTTCATGAAGAATTTCGATTAGCATATATATTGCTACATTTCATTGTCTGTGTGTGTTTTTTAATATATATATATATATATATATATATATATATATATATATACATATATATATATATATATATATATATACTCTCCAAATTTTTCCAAATATAAAATATATGTGTCTTATATACACTACCTAAATTCATTCATGTTCATAAATATATGTGTCTTATATACACTACCTAAATTCATTCATGTTCATGTATGTGGATTTATAATCAACATTTCACAAGATGATTCTCAGAAATATTCATCCACCTGAAATACATATTTGTTTCCTATTACTGAAAACTAACTTCAGTGAATGGTGCATACAATCCTAATATTTCTACATTAACTGACCCTGTTTAACATCAATGCAAGTAGATTCCTATGGGACATGATGTGTATTTTGAAGTTCATTTTATTCAACACTGGTACAATAGAATTTCTACAGTTTACGAACATCATAGGACATATATTTCATGCATAAGTTCACAAATTTATAGGCATTTAATTCACTTTCAATCATTTACTGATTCAGAACACATGTATTCCTCCAGGTTTCTTGACTGGTCTTTTCATGAGACTTCATTTCAAACACATTATTTTTGATTTCCATAATCATTTTGAAGCAAAACTCACACACTCTTCATGATAAAACATAACCCTAATATTACCATTAGATGTATTACTGGTTGGAATGAATAATTGTATATCAATATAAGATTTTCTGTATATATTCAGATATCAATTCAATCCTTTATTTAAAGTTGGAACCAATTATATTATTTATTCACAGTATGGTCTATTCATGCATTATCTCTACATTCATCGACACAGGGTACATCTATTTGTAACCCCAATACTAATTTATTCGTCTTCAAAATGTTGCTCCCAGAAATGGTGGAAGAAATACTCATGTCACCTGATCTACGTATGCATTTATCACAGTAATATTCTGGACACAAAAAGCAGAGGTCACACTTATGATTGTACCAAAGCCTAAATGGAAAGTGAGCATGGATTACTAAAAACATTCATGCCCAGGTTGCCTAATGCTCTCAAATGTCAATCCTATTTATGACAACATATTTGTTTCTTCCTAAGACTATATATTCAACCTCAGCCCTGTTGCAAATGTCTAATCCTATCACTCACTTTATACTTTCCCTGATTTCCTAATGTCTCTATTGATGTCTGCTTTCCTAAATATTTTCACCAGTTCACAATTTTGACTAACACTTCACATGTGCTGACATTTACATTCACTGTCTATGTGATACCCTATTGCTAAAGAACTTTTGTTACAATTCCTGTACTCACTCTTCTTCTGAAACCTACAGAATATCTTCCTAATCCTACCGACTATCCCAGTTTGAGTGGATACTCACTTCTACATTCAATCATCCAAGGTACAAGGTCCTATGCCATTGATTATTGATTTATCTGAAACATCTATGCAGAACATGTATCAAAGCTAAGTATCCCAATCAAGAGCGCAATGCCCTTGTGGGATTCCAATCTTACCTAGATTTCTGTTTTCATACTTATATTTCACCTATATATTCTTATAAATATCACAGGTTCCCAATACCATTATTCATCAAGCAGAATGATTCCTAACCCAAATCAAACCTGTTATTAAGCGAAACGATACACTGTTCCCTCAATCTAACTTTACAGAAGAGCAGGGACAGTGTTGGTCCTAAAATAGAGGAATGTAGGGAATCTTCCACCTGTTGAAAAACTCAAAGTTTCATTCAGAAGTGATCCCTGGAGAAGATATAGGCACCACTGAAGGACCTGAGAGAGCAAAAGTCAACTTCCATGGCAAACAACCTGGTCAGGATGAAAGGTTGTTTCTGAATCAGCCTCTCTGTTCTTTTTTTTATTATTGGTTGTTCAAAACCTTACAAATCTTTTGACATAACATATTCATACATTAGCATACATTAGCTTCAAGTGATTTATGAACTCCCATTTTTACCCCAGATACAGATTGAAGAATCACATCTGTTACACATCCACATTTTTACATAATTCCATACTAGTAATTGTTGTATTCTGCTACCGTTCCTATCCTCTACTATCCCCCCTCCCCTCCCCTCCCATCTTCTCTGTCCACCCCATCTACTGTAATTCATTTCTCACCTTGTTTATTTTCCCATTCCATTCACAACCTCTAATATGTAATTTAGTATAACAATGAGGGTCTCCCTCCATTTCCATGCAATTCCCCTTTTCTCTCTCTTTCCCTCCCACCTCATGTCTCTGTTTAATGTTAATCTTTTCTTCCTGCTCTTCCTCCCTGCTCTATTCTTAGTTGCTCTCATTATATCAAAGAAGACATTTGGTATTTGTTTTTTAGGGATTGGCTAGCTTCACTAAGCATAATCTGCTCTAGTGCCACCCATTAGAATATGGACTCAAACAGTCCTGTTTGGAGAGCTGGTCCCGGGTGCCTATGGTTGATATACATTCTAACTTGTGAAAGTGTCACAGCACGTAGGGGCAGCCTCCATCTCATGGGACCCTTGGAAGCAACTGTTAGGACAAAGTTGTTGCTAAGGCAGTGACCTCATTCAGTTCCTGAAGGAAGTGACCTCACCTCACTTCCTTGGTGATGGAACTCTAAGAACTTGGGATGCAGGAAGACAGGCACCCAGAGCCTGTCCCAGTCCCAGTCCCAGTGGTCTCACTTGTTTGGATATACCAAGGACAGAGTCAGTCTTTCTTGGTACCTACTGATATGAGAATGGCCAAAAGCCAGAAAAGCTCTAAAGAGGGGCCTTTCCTGAGAAAGCAGATAGTGGTTCACCAGTGGCTCCTGACATCTTCACAGAGTTGGTTAAAGAGACCAGATCTGAGACAGGACAGGCCATTTCGGGGGAACATACTATGGCCCACCAGTCAGAGGACACTCTGGATAGTCACAGACCTACTTTGGGGAAGGAGGTGCCTCTGTGGGTGTCGCTGTGTGTTTGTGGATTTGCCTCATGTTCTGAGAATAGATAGAAAAGGCGGTTTGTTTGGTTTTGAGTGAACTGTTTCTAGTAAGTCATTTGACAAGGCGAGTGTTTCTATGTCTGTGTATCCCACTGTGTCCATGGTTATAGACATTAGAAAAGATAATGCATCAATTGATGTGTCCTGTCTAGTAGAAAGCTTCCCATCATTTATTCTGCCAAATTGATGAATGGATTTTGGCTTGCCTTATCGATGGGCAACACGCGCTATCTTCCAAAGTTCGTGCGTTCTTCCTGAATTCTGGCCACTCTACAGAATAGGCTCATGGTTTTGTGTCCAATATATGTACCATTTCCAAACCCTGTTACATGGACATGTACTGGATAGCTGAAGGGAATGGCGAGCATCTCAGAAAACTCAGATATCAGTGTGACCAATAAAGTCTCAGTGGAGAAACCCTGCTTTGCTTACCTATTGTTCTGTTGCCCTGAATGTCAGGAAGGTCTTTGTTTCAGGCCACCCCTTTGTGAAGCCTGAAGAAAACAGGTTTCAAATGGAAATGAATGGGCATCACCTGTGGCTCTTTGCTTAATTGCTTTGAAAATGGATGTGTCTGAATCAGCCTCTTGGCCCTGTTTGAGGCAATGGCTTAGATTCTCACCACCTGATGTATCTTAAGAATGATCCCATGTGTGCATTCAAAACCAAAATGGCCAAAAGAGCAGTCATTGTGGATGAAGTCTCTCCCCTTCCTCTTTTAGGTTCCTGACCTCCATCAAGTGAGAATAGGGATCCTTTGGGTCAAATGATTTCTTCAAAGCCCTGCAGAAGCTAGCCGATATGTGCTTGGGTTTTATAATGACTCCAATTCACATAAAAAAATAAACCCCACAGTCAGTAGGCCTCAAATTGGAGAAGCAGAGAAGTATTAACAGCAGGCCTATTTGATCACTCCTAGTTCACAGGAAGTGTGTCCAGGCAACCCTGATTTTAGGCTATTAAGGGGCAAGGGAGATTATTTTGGAGACTGTCTTGGGTTTCGCCCCTCATGGAAACATCCAGCCAGAGGTTATGATGAGTGTCTATATGAAAGATCATGAGGGCCATGTGGGAGTGTTTTGGTTTTAATTGTGGCCATTTGTTTGGTGTTTGGAAGAGATGACT
Organism: Callospermophilus lateralis; assembly: GCF_048772815.1. NCBI lineage: Eukaryota > Metazoa > Chordata > Mammalia > Rodentia > Sciuridae > Callospermophilus > Callospermophilus lateralis. Next base: position 214,104 of record NW_027512756.1, on the reverse strand, counting down.
GGGTCCACCTTTACATGAACTCTGGTGTGATTCCCCTTAGAGACTGAGTTCTGGAACTGAACTCAGAGAATTATTGCCATGAATTGTGTTGGGATTTTCGGAGGCCATGCATGAGAGTCCCCCTTGAAAACTGAGATCTATGTGCAGGGTGGCTTTCAACAGAGCACTGGGAATCACAGCCAAGATATCACGTGATTTTATTCTGAAAGACTTGTCAGCCATATTTGAGAGTCGAAACACACATGGACCTCATTGTAGACCTCAATGGGACTGGCTTCATGTGACCATTTGGCCACTTTTTGAGAAGCCTTGCCTGTGAGAATTCTCCAAAGCTTTCATTAAAATGTGCTTCCTCTACATTTAATGGTTCTGGAGTGAATTTTAACCCACAGTGCCTCCAACATCATCATTGAAAAATGGCTACAAAAATACCATAAAATTTTTGAAATTCCCATGACCAGGTGGCAATGGAGGACCTTTGGATGTCCTGTTGCTGATCATGAGTATACCAGACAGTGCTTTGATTGACTCGGTTTCATGAAAATCGTGTAGAACAGAGATGCCAATAAGTTGGAGCCTGCTGAGTAGTGGGCCTAGAGCCGTGGTGGTCAGGTGTGTGATAAAACATCTGTGGTGGGGCCTGTGGAACTTCCATTGGCTTCCAAATGGCTTGTGACTGACATGGTGCAGCAAGCAGTCCCTTCTATATAAAGGCATCTTGTAATACTGAGAGATTTCAGGGCAATGTTCAGAATCAAGTTGCTATGGTCAATGGGGCAATATATGTGGGCTAGAAGTATATTTGGTGCATTCTCCTGCAGAAACTGACCCACCACATGTGACAGAACTCCCTCCAGCACTGTGACCCACTAGAACTCCTTGTATTTTTGAATCAAATAGCAAACTCCCAGTGTAGCAGCAAGAAACACCATGAAATTTGGAGGATGACCAAATGGCTTCACAGTCCACATGGGGAGACACTTAGTCCCCAGTGGTCACAGTTTACCTACAAAGAGCAAATTCAGCACTGCTGCCTCATCGTCACTGGAAAATAAGAAACCATGTCCTCCAGGTCACATAGATGTAGACCCAGCTTTGATGGTCTCACTACAAATGAAGCTAAAGCTCCAGAAAACAACATATTTTTCAGGTGCCCAACCTCAGAGGCAGTTCTTCAAGAATTCTTTAGGCCAGCAGAGCTCCATTTTTGTGGAGTGTTTACCCTATCCCTTACTTTTGGGAACTCCTCTACCACCTCCAGTGTTGTGAACTACTGAGCATATTCCATTCCAGATATGTATTCACAGATTTTCTAACACTTCTCCTCTAATTGTGTCTTACTTGGGGCAAAAGTAATGTCAAGCCATAGTTCTTGATGAGAGTGGGAACATTTTTGTGTAGCACATATTTGCATACACATTGGATTCATTTTCCAATTTTCCATTTGAAATACTGAATCCCTGACACTAACCCCTACCCTACTAGACTCTGACTACTAATCGTAATATCATGGAAAATAATAACCCAATCAGAATAGAAATACAAGCAGTTAAGAGGAGGCATGTTTGGTATTCTTGGACTTGCCTTTTGCATTATATAGGGTAGGAGTTATAAATCTAGTCAATTTTTTTTGTTGAAATAGTTCTCCATGTGTTTTTAAAGTTAACAAACATGTGAATTTATGTCTCCCTTTCTCTGTAGCCTAGTCAGCAAATGTATTTTTATATGCATATATAGAATCCTACCTAGTATCACACGTACATTTTTGTGAGGTGGCTGACTTGGCAGATACAAATTGTGAGAAGATATCACTCCTCCTAAATGCTGTTGAAACTGAAAATTCAACCTATGGCTGAGCCTCCTATTTGAACAACATTATACGTAAATCCATGTTCAGTAAAATTAATATTTTTGGATCTCTGGATGATATGTATTTCACGATAAATTTCGGTTGGCATACATAATGCTACATTGTAATGTCTCTCTGTGTATATATATATATATATATATATATATATATATATATACTCTCAATATTTTTCAAAATATGAAATATATGTGCCTTATTGTGCACTCCCCAAATTCATTCATATCATGAATGTGGATTTATAATCAACTTTTCAAAAGATAATTCTCAGAAATATTCATCAACCTGAAATACATATTGGTTGCCTAGTACTGAAAACTATCTTCAGTAAATGGTGCATACAAAACCTAATATTTCGACATTGCAAGTTGGCCGCGAATACAGTGCATCACACCCAGTGTACCACGCCACATTGCAGGTGAATAACGAGTTAGAATGACAAAAGACTATCTTGTTAGGATCTTACAGAAAAATGGGTGTGCACCGAAACCTAAAAGAATGATTTCCACCAACGAGGTCCGGTAATTGAGTCTCAAACGCGAGCCAAATATGCAACCGAAGATCTGGGCTTACTGATCCGTGCGGCCCGCCCCGTGGCTACAGATGTCGGGGCACCACCGAGAAGCGACTAGCATCCAGGGAGAAACGTTGCTGCAGATTCTGTGGAATCCTGCCGGGTGACCTCCCACTGAGCCCCAGGCGGAGTTCGGGATCTCAGTCATTGAAGGAAGCGCTACAGTTCTATCCTCCACAACGGAAACTCCACCAAGGAAACCAATGGCAACCATCTTGGAGAGCTGAAGTAACCACCGCCACTCTCCGACAGATTGCAACAATAAAACAGTTGTGTGTTTTCCGCTCATCTCCCATACAGTAGGATATTTGAATAAAATCTTTCCTAAGCTTTCCAGGGGAGGGATTATCAGAGAGAGCCTGAATAAAGATGGGGGGGGGAAACTAGAGGCACCTGACCTTCTACTCCCCCTCCCATCAGTGGTGAAAACAGAATCTGTCTAGCCAGCGATGGGGAAGGGGCAAACGGAAAAAAAAAAAAAACAATAGAGTGCTGGGGTTCCCAATAGACACAATCCACACCCAAGAAACGGCAGGCCAGAGTACAGTTTGAGCTGCCGAGGGCATTACTCAGGGGAAAACTGGTGTAGCAGGAGAAACCAGGACTAGCAGGAGAAACCAGGGGACTAGAGGCCAGGCCCGCGTGACTGGGCGCCTGGAGAACGCTCGCCCGCCGGCAACAGCAGGCCCGCTGCAGGTGCGACTGGACGGCTGGAGACCACCTGCCCACCAGCGACCAATCACCTGCCATATGCCCGCCCTAATGGGTGGCTAGAGATCGCACAACCGCCGGTGACAGCCCACCCGCTGACTGCGTGACTGGACAGCTTGTGACCGCCTGCACACCCGCGACCAGGAGCTGAAAACAAACAGAGACAGTACAGTCCCACACCCCCATGCGAACACCCGGGCAAAGAGCCTGGGGCCCACCATAGCAGAGAGGTGACATCACTGGAGCTCGGCCGTCGGAATTCCTTCCCAGTGGAATCCACTTTAGCATGCACAGTCTACCAACACAAAGGAGCTACAATAGAGATATATAAAACCAAAACAAATATATAGAAGAGAGCAGAAACACAGCAATCAAACGGAGCTGGAAAGTAATGTGAACTTCATGAAAAAACAAGGGAAAAAGGTGTACAAATAATGCCGGACAACTTAATTCTACAGGAGGACCTAGAATCATCAGAAACAGGGATAGGGAAAAAACTCAATGCATCCCTAACTCAGATGGAAAGAAATATTAGAGAAGACATGAGGCAGCAAGTCCAAGCAATAAAAGAATATTTTGAAAATGAATTAAACAAACAAATTCAAATGGCAAAGAACGAGCTTTACCAAAAGACAGAGTTCTTAAAAAAATCAAACAGTAATCCTAGGAATGCAGAAAAATATAAACCACATTAAAAACTCAAACGAGAATATTGTAAATAGACTAGATTAAGTAGAAGTCAGAAGATCAGATAATGAAGACAAAGTTTATCAACTTGAAAAGAATATAGTCAACACAGAAAAGATGCTTATATCCCATGAGCAATCTATTTAAGAGATATGGGATGTCATAAAAAAACAAATTTGAGAGTCATCAGGATAGAAGAAGGCATAGAGATTCAAACCAAAGGAATGGACAACATATTAAATGAAATAATTCTAGAAAACTTCCCAGAGATAAAAGATGGAATGGATTGCCAAATCCTTGAAGCCTACATGACCTCAAACATTCAAAACCATAATAGACCAACTCCAAGACATAGAATTATCAAGATAGCTAACATACAGAACAAGGAGAGAATATTAAAAGCTAAAAGAGAAATGAGGCAGATTACATTCTGGGGTAAACCAATTAGGTTAACGACTGATTTTTCATCACAAACTTTGAAAGCGAGTAGATCCTGGAACAATGTATTTCAAACGCTGAAAAATAATGGATTCCAACCAAGAGTACTGTATCCATCAAAATTAAGTTTGGGATTTGACAATGAAATTAGTGTCTTTCACGATAAACAAAAGCTAAAAGAATTTGCAGAAAGAACACCAGCACTGCAAAGCATTTGAGCAAAATAATAGAAGAAGAGGAATTGAAAAATAGTGCCCCAAACTAACAGCAGGAGGTATCTCAGTAAAGGGGGAGGAAAATAACCAAAAAGTAAAAACTAGCCAAACTAAAAATAAATAAATAAATAAACATGAATGAAAGTAAAAATCTTATTTCAATTGTAACATTAAATGTTAATGGCATAAACTCACCGATCAAGAGACATAGGTTAGTAACCTGAATCAAAAAAACAAATCCTACAGTCTGCTGCCTTCAGGAGACTCATATGATAGGTAAAGACATACACAGGCTGAAAGTAAAAGGTTGGGATAAATCATACCACTCACATGGCCCTCGGAAGCAAGCAGGAGTAGCCATACTCATATCAAATAAAATCAATTTCAAACCTACGTTAATAAAAAGGGATAACGAAGGACACTATGTACTGTTAAAAGGAACCATCCACCAACAAGAAATAACAATTATCAATTTGTATGCACCAAACAATTGAGCTGCAATGCTCATGAAACAAACTCTCCTCAAGTTCAAGAGTCAAATAGACTACAACACAATAACTACGGGTGACTTCAACACACTGATCTCACCATTAGAAAGATCCTCTAGACAAAAACTGAATAAAGAAACTATGGAATTCAACAGCACAATAAATAACCTAGGCTTAACCAACATATATAGAATATATCAACCATCCTCAAGTGGATACACGTTCTTCTCAGCAGCACAAGGATCCTACTCAAAGATAGTTCATATATTATGCCATAGGGCAACCCTTAGTAAATATAAAGGCTTGGAGATAATACCATGCACCATATCTGATCATATTGGAATGAAACTGGAAATAAATGATAAAAGAAGGAAGGAAAAATCCTACATCATATGGAAAAATGAACAATATTCTACTGAATGATCAATGGGTTACAGAAGACATAGAGGAGGATATAAAAAATTCTTATAGACAAATGACAATACAGACACAACATACTGGAATCTATGGGACACAATGAAAGCAGTTTTAAGAGGGAAATTCATTTCTTGGAGTTCTTTCCTCAAAAAAATAAAATAAAATAAAATAAATGAACTCACACTACACCTCAAAAACCTAGAAAAAGAAAAGAAAAACAACAGCAAATGTAGTAGAAGACAAGAAATAATTAAAATTAGAGCAGAAATCAACGAAATTGAAACAAAATAAAACATTGAAAAAATTGATAAAACTAAAAGTTGGCTCTTTGAAAACATAAATAAGATCGACAGGCCCTTAGCCATGCTAACAAAGAGAAGAAGAATGAGAACTCAAATTACTAACATACGGCATGTAAAAGGCATTATCACAACAGACACTACAGAAATACAGAAGATAATTAGAAAGTATTTTGAAACCCTATATTCAAATGAAATAGAAGATAGTGAAGATATCAATAAATTTCTTAAGTCATACGATGTGCCAAGATTGAGTCAGGAAGACACACACAATTTAAACAGACCAATAACAAAGGAAGAAATACAAGAAGCCATCAAAAGACTACGAACCAAAAAAAGCCCTGGAGCGGATGGGTATAGAGCGGAGCTCTACAAAACCTTAAAAGAAGAATTAATACCAATACTTTTCAAGCTATTTCAAGAAATAGAAAATGAAGGTGCTCTTTCAAATTCATTCTATGAGGCCAAAATCACCCTGATCCCGAAACCAGACAAAAACACTTCAAAGAAAGAAAACTACAGACCAATATCTCTAATAAACTAGGATGCAAAAATTCTCAATAAAATCCTGGTGAATGTAATACAAAAGCATATCAAAAAATTGTGCACCATGATCAAGTAGGATTCATCCCAGGGATGCAAGGCTAGTTTAATATACGGAAATCCATAAATGCTATTCACCACATCAATAGACTTAAAGACAAGAACCATATGATCATCTTGATAGATGCAGAAAAAACATTCGACAAAGTTCAGCCTCCCTTTATGTTCAAAACACTAGAAAAACTAGGGATAACAGGAACTTACCTCAACATTGTAAAAGCTATATATGCTAAACCTCAGGCTAGCATCATCGTAAATGGAGAAAAACTGAAGGCATTCCCTCTAAAATCTGGAACAAGACAGGGATGCCCTCTATCACCACTTCTATTCGATTTAGTTCTTGAAATACTAGCCAGAGCAATTAGACAGACAAAAGAAATTAAAGACATGAAAATAGGAAAAGAAGAACTTAAATTATCGCTATTTGCAGATGACATGATAATATATTTAACAGACTCTAAAGGGTCTACAAACAACTGCTAGAGTTAATAAATGAATTCAGCAAAGTGGCAAGATATAAAGTCAACACGCATTAATCAAAGGCATTCCTGTATATCAGCAGCAAAACTTCTGAAATGGAAATGAGGAAAACCACTCCATTCACTATATCCACAAAGAATATAAGATACTTGGGAATCATCCTAATGAAAGAGGTGAAAGATTTATATAATGAAAACTACAGAACCCTAAAGAGAGAGATAGAAAAAGATCTTAGAAGATGGAAAAATGTACTTTGTTCATGGATAGGCAGAACTAACATCATCAAAATGTTGATATTACCCAAAGTTCTCTACAGGTTTAAATAGGTGCCAATAAAAATCCCAACGGCATTTATTGTAGAAATGATAAAGCAATCATGAAATTCATATGGAAAAACAAAAGACCCTGAATACCAAAAGCAATTCTAAGCAGGAAGTGTGAATCTGGAGGTATAGCGATACAAGAGTTCAAACTGTACTACAAAGCAATAGTAATAAAAACATCGTGGTACTGGTACCAAAACAGGCAGCTGGACCAATGGTATAGAATAGAGGACACAGAAACCAATCCACAAAATTACAACTTTCTTGTATTTGATAAAGGGGCTAAAAACATGCAATGGAGGAAAGATAGCATCTTCAACAAATGGTGCTGGGAAAATTGGAAATCCATATGCAACAAAATGAAACTGAATCCCTTTCTCTCACCATGCACAAAAGTTAACTCAAAATGGATCCAGGAGCTAGATATCAAATCAGAGACACTGCGTCTAATAGAAGAAAAAGTTGGCTACGATCTACATACTGTGGGGTCGGGCTCCACATTCTTTAATAGGATGCCCATAGCCAAAGAGTTAATAACAAGAATAAACAAATGGGACTCACTTAAACTAATTTTTTTTTTCTCAGGAAGAGAAACAATAAGAGAGGTAAATAGAGAGCCTACATCCTGGGAACAAATTTTTACCCCTCACACTTCAGATAGAGCCCTAATATCCAGAATATACAAAGAACTCAAAAAAATTAAACAATAAGATAACAAATAACCCAATCAACAAATGGGCCAAGGACCTGAACAGACACTTCACAGAGGAGGACATTCAATCAATAAACAAGTACATGAAAAAATGCTCACTATCTCTAGCAGTCAGAGAAATGCAAATCAAAACCACCCTATGATACCATCTCACTCCAGTAAGATCGGCAGCCATTATGAAGTCAAACAAAATAAGTGTTGGTGAGAATGTGGGGAAAAGGGTACACTTGTACACTGCTGGTGGGACTGCAAATTGGTGAGGCCAATTTGGAAAGTACTATGGTGATACCTGGGAAAGCTGGGAATGGATCCACCATTTGACCCAGCTATCACCCTTCTCGGACTATTTCCTGAGGATCTTAAAAGAGCGTACTGTAGAGATACTGCCACATCAATGATCATAGCTGCACAATTCACAATAGCTAGACTGTGGAACCAACATAGATGCCCTTCAATAAATGAATGGATAAAAAAATGTGGCTTTTATACAAAATGGAGTATTACTCTTCATTAAAAAATGACAAAATCATAGAATTTGCATGGAAATGGATGGCATTAGAGCAGATTATGCTAGGCGAAGCTAGCCAATCCTTAAATAACAAATGCCAAATGTCTTCTTTGATATTAAAAGAGCAACTAAGAACAGAACATCGAGGAAGAGCATGAGGAAAAGTTTATCATTAAACAAAGACGAGTTGGGGGAGAGAGAAGGGAAAGCATATGGAAATAGTAGGAAACCCTCAATGTTACACAAAATTACATATAAGAGGATTTGAGGGGAAATTGGGGGGAAACAATGGAGAGAATTGAACAACAGCAGATGAGGTAGAGAGGGAAGATGGGAGGGGAGGGGAGGGGGGATAGTGGGGGATAGGAAAGGTCGCAGAATACAACAGTCACTAATATGCTATTATTCAAAAATGTGAATGTGTAACCAATGTGATTCTGAAATTCATATTTGTGGAAAAAATGGGAGTTCATAACCCATTTGAGTCAAATGTATCAAAGATGATATATCATGAGCTTTGTAATGTTTGGAACAACCAATAGAAATAAATAAATAAATAACGGTTTAAAATTGAGTGGGAAGAAATCAGCTAAAAATGGGTTGAGATGCATTCATTTTGCTAAGCAGAAACTTTGTTTCGTTTAGTTGTAACTATCACAAATTTATTTTACCAGGAAATTGGCTTTTGAAAATGCAAATAAATTGAGATTAAAGGATAATTCACCTACCTTCATGAAAAATTCATAGCATTTTCTATATTTTTCATATTTCATTTTTTTCGTGAATATTTTGTCATGGACCAGGTCTAGTCTTAGGCTATTCTTCCAGAATACTACCTCATCTGACAAATTCGTACAATGTGTTGGATTGTTGTTTTCACCTTTTATTTAATAGTTTCTAGCTGATAATGTGTATTTTCTTTATCTTTATTTGCACATATATACCCAACAATATCTTTGCATTTTATGTTTTACTGGGGAAGAGACTCATCAAAAGCTCTTTGTTATATGTATCAACAATCAGACATTTAGAGCACACAATTATTCTTAATTTTGCATGAAAATATCTTTGTACTATTTTCTTATACAGATTTAGAATTATTAATAATGTCCCTACTGTAATAAGTAATTACTTACAAGAAGAATTAAACAATTGACTTTATATCAATTATGAATATGAAAAGTACTAAAATAAGCATTTGGCAATTAATACACAATTGATAGAAATTGAAATCACAAGAAAGCCTTTAAAATGTCAGTGCATATGGTCCTTAAATAATAGGTTATTCAAAAAACTTTTTCTAATTCATAAGATTTAATATGCCGTATTATAGCTTAATGTGATATAAAACTTTAAATTATCAGTATTGATAAAAAGAATGATACCTGTTTATTTAAATATGTTTATTTGATTTTCACTGTAAGATGTTAATTCTGGAAGGCTTGAGAATTAAGAAAGTTTTGGTCTATATTATTTTTAACAGGCTAATCAAAGTACTTTTAAATGTATATGTATGTATATATATATAATATGTAATGCATATGCATGAATATAGATACATATGTATAAAAATTTATTTTAATATATCTATCAGGTAATTATAATTATTAAATTTTCTCAAGAAAAGAACAATGACTATAAAAAACAGTCTTAAATTTAAATTTCATAGCATACTACTGTTTGTAATGACATGAGAGAAAAACAGATATGAAAGGAAAACGAAAAAGCAAGAGAGAGAAGGGGGAAAATGAGGAAGAAAGTGAGTAAAGATGAGGGAGAGGCATGTTCGATGTAAAGATAAAAGTGGAGGGGCTGGGTTTGTGGTTCAGTGGTAACATGCTTTTCTAGCATGTGTGGGACACTGGGTTCTATTCTAAGCACCACATACAAATAAACAAAATGAAGGTCAATCACAACTGAAAAAATTAAAATAAAAAAGTAGAAATATTACCAAAACTCCAAGCTTTTATGAATGTTAAATTAAAAAAATTATGTTACATAGCCTTATGTAATTTCTAGACTATCCAAAAGAGTCATTAAATGTTAGATTATTAGTGCGATAACTAAAAATCCATTGCTCTTTCCTCAACATTCTGTGGCATGCTAGTGGTAAAATAAATTCTATTATAACACCAAAAAAAAAATCTAATATTTCTATAGTAACTGACCCAGTTTAATATCAAGGCTAGTAGATTCCTATGGGACATGATGTGTATTTTGACATTCATTTTTATTCAACACTGGAACATTACTATTTCTTCAGTTTATGCACATCATAGGATATATATTTCATCCACAAGTTCGCTAATTTATACGCATTGTTTCACTTTCAGTGACTTCCTACTTCAGAACACATGTATTTCTCTATGTTTCTTGACTGCTCTTTTCATGAGACTTCTTTCCAAACTCATTATTTTCGATTTCCATTATCACATTTGAAGCAAAACTCACACACCCGTCATGATAAACCAAACCCTAATATTACCATTAGATGTACAACTAGCTGGAATGAATGATTGTATATCAATATAAGATTTCTTACTTAGTTTCAGATATCAATTAAATCCATTATTTAAAGTGGAACCAGTTATATTATTTATTCACAGTATGGTCTTTTCATGCATTATCTCTATATTCATAGACACAGGATACACCTCTTTGTACCCCCAATACTAATTTATACGTCTTCAAAATATTGCTCCCAGAAATGGTGGAAGAAATGCACATGTCACCTGATTTACATATACATTTTATCACAGTAATATTCTGGACACAAAACGCAAAGGTGACACTTATGATTTTACCAAACCTAAATGGAAAGTGAACATGGATTACTAAATCTTCCATGTCCAGTTTGCCTAATGCTCTCAAATGTGAATCCTATTCTTGACTACATATTTGTTTCTTCCTAAGATTATATATTCAACCTCAAGCCCGTTGAAAATGTCTAATCTTATCACTCACTTTTTCATTTGCCTGATTTCCTAATGTCTCTATTGATATCTGCTTTCCAACATATTTTCCCCAGATTATCATTGTGACTGACTCTTCACATGTGCTCACATTTACATTCAATCTCTACCAGAAACCCTATTGCAAAAGAACTTTTGGTCCAAATCCTATACTCACTCTTAGTTCTAAACCTACAGACTATCTTTCTAATAATACCGACTATCCCTTTTTGACTAGAAGTTCTCTTTGACATTCCATCATTCAAGGTACAAAGTCCTATGCCATTGAACATTGATTTATCTGAGACATTTCTGCAGAACATAATTCAAAGCTAAGTATCCCAATCAAGGGCCCAATGCCCTTCTGGGCTTCAAATCTTACCTAGATTTCTGTTTTCATTCTTATATTTCACTTTTACATTCTTGTAAATATTACAGGTTCCCAATACCATTATTCATGCCGTAGAATGTTTCTTAAGCCAAATTGAACTTTTATTAACCGTAACCATACACTCTTCCCTGAATCAAACTTTACAGAAGAGCAGGGACAGAGTTGCTTTTACAATACAGGAATGTAGGGGTTCTTAAACCTGCTGAGATCCTCAAAGGTCCATGCAGAAATGATCCCTGGAGAAGACGTAGGCAGCTATGAAGGAGTTGAGAGAGCAAAAGTCATCTTGCATGGCAAACCCCCTTGTCAGGATGAAGGGATGTGTCTGAATCAGTCTCTCTATCTAAATGTAGAGAAGATGGACTAAACCAGTCCTGTGTGGGGAGATGTTCCCAGGCGCCTATGTTTGTTATACCATTCTATCTTGTGAAATTGTCACCGAAAGTAGGGGCAGCCTCTATCTCATGGGACCCTTGGAAGCAAATGTTAAAACAAAGTGATTGCCAAGGTAGTGACCTCATACATTTCCTGAAGAAAGTGACCTACCTCACTTCCTTGGTGATGTAACTCTCTGAACTTGGGATCCAAGATGCCAGGCTGCCAGAGCCAGTCCCAGTCCCAATCCCAGTGGGCTCACTTGTTTGGATGTACCAAGGACAGAGTCAGTATTTCTTGGTATCTACTGATGTGAGGATTGCCAAATGCCAGGACAGATCTGAAGAGGGGCCTTTCCTGAGAAAGCAGGTAGTGGCTCACCGCTGGCTCCTGAGAACTTCACAGAGTTTGCAAAGGAGACAGATCTGAGACAGGACAGGACATTTCATTCGAACATAATATGGCCCAACAGACAGAGGACACTCCAGATAGTCAGAGACCTACTTGCGGGATGGAGATGCCTTTGTGAGTGTGAGTGTCAGTTTGTGGTTTTGTCTCATGTTCTGAGAATAGGTAGGAAAGACAGTTTGTTTGGTTTGGAATGGACTGTTTCTAGTAAGTCTTTTGACAAGGTGAGTGATTCTATGCCTGTGTATCCCACTGTGTCCGTGGTTGTAGACATTAGAAAAGAGAATGCATCAATGGATATGTCCTGTCTCGTAGAAAGCTTCCCAGCATTCATCCTGCCCAATTTATGAATGAACTGCAGCTTGCCTTATGGAGGGACAACACCTACTATCTTCCTAAGTTCCTCTTTTCTTCCTGAATTCTGGCAACTCTGCAGAATAGGCTCATGGTTTTGTGTCCAAGATATGTACCACCTCCAAGCTCTGTTACATGGCCATGTACTGGATAGCGGTAAGGAATGGCGAGCATCTCAGAAAACTCAGATATCAGTGTGACCAGGAAATTCTCAGTGGAGAAACCCTGCTTTGGGCCATTCTCTTACCTATGTTTCTGTTGCCCTGAATGTCAGGAAGGTCTTTGCCTCAGGCCACCCCTTTGTGAAGCCTGAAGAAAACAGTTTTCAAATGAAAATGAATGGTCATCACCTGTGGCTCTTTGCTTAGTTTCTTTGGAAATGGATGTGTCTTAATCAGCGTCTTGGACCTGTGTGAGGTTGTGGCTTAGATTCTCAGCACCTGATGGATCTAAAGAAAGATCCCATGTGTGCATCCAAACCAAAATGGCAAAAAGATCAGTTATGGTGGATGAAGTGTCTTGCCTTCCTTTGTTATGTTCCTGACTTACATCAAGTGAGAATAGGGATCATTTGGTTCAAATGAAATCTTCAAAGCCCTAAAGAAGTGCTTGGGTTTTCTCATTATTCCAAATCACATAAAGAATCTATACCTGACAGGCAGTAGGCTTCAAAATGGAGAAGCAGAGCAGTATTAACTGCAGTCCTATTTTATCACTCCTGGTTCAAATGCAGGGAGTCCAGGCCCCCATGACTTTAGGCAAATGAGGGGTAAGAGAGCTTATTTTGGACACTATCACATACCCCACTAGACTCTGACTACTAATCCTAACATGATGGAGAATAATAACCAAAACAGAATAGAAATACAAGCAGTTCAGAGGAGTCATGTTGTAGAATTGGACTTGCCTTTTGCATTATATACGGTAGGAATTATAAATCTACTCAATTTTTAATTAAAACAGTTCTCCATGTGTTTTTAAAGTTAACAAATATGTGAATTCCTCTCTCCCTTTCTCTGTGGACTATTCAGCACATGTGTTTTTATATGCACATATAGAATCCTACCTGGTATCACATGTATATACTTGAGAGGTTGCTGACTTGGCAGATGCAAATTGTGAGAAGAGATCACTCCTCTTAATGCTGTTGGAACTGAAAATTCAAACTATTGGTGACCTTTCTAGCTGAACAAAATTATATATAAATCCATGTACAGTAAAAAGTATATTTTGGGATGTGTGGATTATATATATTTCATAATAAATTTCGATTGGCATATATATTGCTACTTTTTAATGTCTGTGTGAGTGTGTGTGTGTGTGTATATATATAGGCATATGTATATATATGTATCTATATATATATATCTATATATCTATATATCTATATATCTATATATATCTATATATATATCTATATATATATATATATATATATACACACTCTCCAGATTTTTGAAAATATGAAATTTATGTGTCTTATTATACACTCCCAAAATTTATTCATGTTCATGTATGTGGATTTATTATCAACTTTTCACAAGATTATTCTCAGAAATATTCATCCACCTGAAATACATATTTGTTTCCTAGTACTGAAAACTAACTTCAGTGAATGATGCATACAAATCCTAATATTTCTACAGTTACTGACCAAGTTTAACATCAATGCAAGTAGATTCCTATGGGACATGATATGTATTTTGACGTTCATTTGTATTCAACACTGGTACATTAATATTTCTTCAGTTTATGCACATCATGGGATATATATTTAATCCACAAGTTCGCTAATTTATATCAATTTGTTTCACTTTCAATTACTTCCTGCTTCAGAACACATGTATTCCTCCATGTTTCTTGACTAGTCTCTTCATGAGACTTCTTTACAAACACATTATGTTCGATTTCCATAATTACTTTTGAAGCAAAACTCACACACCCTTAATGACAAACCATAACCCTCATATTACCATTAGATGTATAACTGATAGGAATGAATGACTGTGTATCAATATGAGATTTCTTATATATTTTAAGATATCAATTTAATCCATTATTTAAAGTGGAATCAGTTATATTATTTATTCACAGTATCATCTATTCATGCATTATCTCTATATTCATAGACACAGGGTACACCTCTTTGTACCCGCAATACTAATTTATACATCTTCAAAATATTGCTCCCTGAAATGGTGGAAAAAATACTTATGTCACCTGATCTACGTATACATTTTATCACAGTACTATTTTGGATACAAAATGCAAAGATCACACATATGTTTGTATAAAAGCCTAAATTGAATGGGAGCATGGATTACTAAAAACATTGATGTCTAGGTTGCCTAATTCTCTCAAATGTCCATCCTATTGGTGACTACATATTTGTTTCTTCGAAGATTATATAGTCAACATCAACCCTGTTAAAATGTCTAATCCTATCACTCACTTTATACTTTGCCTGATTTCCTACTGTCTCTATTGATGTTTCCTTTCCTACATATTTTCCCCAGTTTACCTATGTGACTGACTCTTCACATGTGCTGACATTGACATTCATTCTATTACCGAAACCCTATTGATAAAGAACTTTTGGTCCATATCCTGTACTCACACTTCTTGCAAAACCTACCGACTATCTTCCTAATCCTATGGACTATCCCTGTTTGAGTGGATGTTCTTTTCTACAATCTATCATCCAAGGTACAAGGTCCTATGTCATTGATAATCAATTTATCTGAGACATCACTGCAGAACGTAATTCAAAGCTAACTATCCAAATCAAAGGCCCAATGCCAATATGGACTTTAAATCTTAATACATTTCTGTTTTCATACATATTTTTCAACTCTATGTTCTTATATATATCACAGATTCCCAATACCATTATTCATCCAGCAAAATGATTCCTAACCCAAAACAAACATGCAATTAACCCTAACCATAAACTGTTCCCTCAATCTACATTTACAAAAGAGCAGGGACAGAGTTGGTCTTACAATACAGGAAAGTAGGGGATTGTCCACCTGCTGAGAACCTCAAAGGTCCATGCAGAATTGATCCCTGGAGAAGATGTAGGCAGGTATGAAGGTCCTGAGAGATCAAAAGTCATCTTCCATACCAAACAACCTGGTCAGGATGAAGGCTTTTGTCTGAATCAGCCTCTCTCTTCTTAATCTAGAGAAGATGGACCAAATGAGGCCTGTGTGGAGAGCTGTTCCCAGGTGCCTATGGTTGATATACCATTCTAACTTGTGAAAGTGTCACAGAAATACGGTCAGCCTACATGTCATGGGACACTTGGATGCATGTGTTAGGACAAACTGGTTGCCAAGGCAGTAACCTCATTCAGTTCCTGAAAGAAGTTACCTCACCTCACTTTTTTGTTCATGGCACTTTCTGAACTTGGGATCCAGGAAGCCAGGCACCTAGAGCCTGTCTCAGTCCCAGACCTAGTGGTCTCACTTGTTTGATATAACAAGGACAGAGTCAGTCTTTCTTGGTATCTACTGATGTGAGAATGGACAAATGACAGGAAAGCTCTTAAGAGGGGCCTTTCCTGAGAAAGAAGGCAGTGGCTAACTGCTGGCTCCTGACAACTTCACAGAATTGGCCATGGACACCAGATGTGAGATAGGAGAGGCCATTTCGGGGGAACATAGTATGGCCTATCAGTCAGAGGACACTCCGGATAGTCACAAACCTACTTGGAGGAAGGAGGTGCTTATCTGGCTGGGGGTGTGGGTTTGTGGTTTTTTTCTCATGCTCTGAGAATATGTCTGAAAGGCGGTTTGTTTGGTTTGGAGTAAAGTGTTTCCAGAAAGTCGTATGAAAAGGCGAGTGTTTCTATGTCTGTGTATCTCACTGTGTCAGTGGTTGTAGACATTAGCAAAGAGAATGCATCAATGGATGAGTCTTGTCTAGTAGAAAGCTTCCCAGCATTCATCCTTCCCAATTTATGAATGGACTGCGGCTTGCCTTATGGATCGGCAACACCTGCTATCTTCCTAAGTTACTGTTTGCTTCCTGAATTCTGGCCACTCTCCAGAATAGGCTCATGGTTTTGTGTCCAAGATATGTACCACCTCCAAGCTCTGTGACACGGCCATGTATTGGTTAAATGAAGGGCATGGCGAGCATCTCAGAAAACTCAGATATCAGTGTGACCAGTAAAGACTCAGTGGAGAAACCATGCTTTGGGCCTTTTCCTTACCTAATGTTCTGTTGCCCTGAATGTCAGGAAAGTCTTTGCCTCAGGCCACCCTTTTTGAAGCCTGAAGAAAAGTTTTCAACTGCAAATGAAGGGGCATCAACTGTGGCTCTTTGCTTAATTGCTTTGGAAAGGGATATGTCTTAATCAGCCTCTTGGCCTTGTGTAATTCTGTGGCTTAGATTCTCTGCACCTGATGGATCTAAAGAGAGATCCCATGTATGCATCCAAAAGCAAAATGTCCAAAAGAGCAATCATTGTGGATGAAAACTCTCTCCTTCCGTGGTAAGGTTCCTGACCTCCATTAAGTGAGAATAGGCCTCCTTTGGGTCAAATAAGTTCTTCAAAGCCCTGCAGATTCTAGCCCATAGGTGATTGGGTTTTCTCATGACTCCAGTTCACATGAAGAATCTAAATCCCACCATCAGTAGGCCTCAAATTTAAGAAGCAGAGCAAAATAAACGGCAGGCCTATTTGATCACTCTTAGTTCACAGGAAGGGTGTCCAGGCCACCCTGACTTTAGGCAAATGAGGGGCAAGGAAGCTTATTTTGGACACTGTCTTGGGCTGCACCCCTCACGAAAACCTCCAGCCAGAGGTTATGATGAGTGTCTGTATGGAAGAAAATGAGGGCCATGTGGGAGTGTTTTGGTTTTAATTGTAGTCATTTTTGTGGCGGTTAGTAGAGATTACATGGTCCACCTTGGCTTGAACTTTGGTGAGATTCTGCATAAAGACTGAGTTCTCGTACTGAACTCAGAGAAGTATTGCCATGAATAGTGTTGGAATTTTAGGAGTCCACGCATGAGAGTCGCCCTTGGAAACTGAGATCTAGGCCCAGGGTAGTTATTCACAGAGCACTGGAAATCTCATCCAGGATATCACATGATTTTGTTTGAAAAACTTGGCAACCATTGTTGAGAGTCAAAACACACATGGACCTCACATTGTAGACCTCAATGTTCCTGGATTCATGTGACCTTTTGGCCACTCTTTGGGAAGTCTTTCCTGTGAGAGATCTCCAGATATTTCATTGAAATGAGCTTCCTCACCATTTAATAGTTCCAGAATGCCTCCAACTTCATCCTTGAAAAATGGCTAGGTCAATATATCATGAAATTTTTAAAATTCCCATGACAAGTTGGCACTGGAGATTCTTTGGATATCCTGTGGCCGATCATAAGAATAGCAGTCAGTGCCTTGATTGACTGGTTTTCATAAAAATTGTGCAGAACAGTGATGCCAGGAAGTTGGAGCCTGCTGAGGAGTGGGCCTAGAGCATTGATGGGCAGGTGTGTGATAAAATATCTGCGGTGTGGTCATGTGGATCTGCCTTTGGCTTCCAAATGGCTTGTGACTGATGTGGTGCAGCCAGCAGTCCCTTCAATGTAAAGGCATCTTGTTATATGCAGAGGTTTTAGGGAAATATTTAGAATCAGGTTGCTATGGTCAAGGGGGCAACTATGTGGGATATAAGCCTGTTAGGTGCATTCTCCTGCAGACCCTGACCCACCACACGTGATAGAACCCCCTCACGCACAGAGTAACAGTTGAATTCTTTGTATTTCGTGAAGCAAATACCAAAATCCCAGTGCAGCAGCAAGAAACACCCCGAAAAGTGGAGAATGACCAAATAGCTTCACAGGCCCATGTGGATACACTTAGCCCCTCGTGTCCACAGTTTACCTACAAAGAGAGTATTCAGCACTGCTGACTCATGTTCAGGGAAAATAAGAAACCATGTCCTCCAGGTCACATAGATGAAGACGCTGATTTGATGGTCTCACTACAAACGAAGCTGAAGCTCCCGACAACAACATATATTTCAAGTGCCCACCCTCAGAGGCAGTTTCTCAAGAAGTCTTTATGCCAGCAGAGCTCCATGTTTTTGGAATGATTACACTGTCCCTTACTTTTGGAATCTCCTCTACCTCCTCCAAGGTTGTGAACTCCTGAGCATATTCCATTCCAGATATTTATTCACAGATTTTCTAACTCTTCTCTTCTAATTGTGTCTTACTTTGCGCGATTGTAATGTCAAGGCATTGTTCTGGATGAGAGTTGGAAGATTTTTGTGTACCACATATTTACATACACATTGGATTCATTTTCCAATTTTCCTTTCAAAATACTGAATACCTCACACTAACACTTACCCTACTAGACTCTGACAACTAATCCTAATAAGATGGAGAAAAATAAACCAAAATAAATAGAAATACAAGCAGTTCAGAGAAGGCATGGTGTATAGTGGAATTGCCTTTTGCATTATTTAGGGTAGGAGTTATAAATCTAGTCAATTATTTGTTAAAATATTTCTCCATGTGTTTTAAAGTTAACAAATATGTGAATTCCTGTTTCCCTGTCTCTGTAGTCTATTCAGCACGTGTATTTTTACATGAAATTATAGAATCTTACCTGATACCACACGTACATTTTTGTGAAGTGGCTGACTTGGCAGATACAAATTTTAAGAGATCACTCCTCCTAAACGCTTTAGAACTGAAAATTCAACCTATGCGTGAGCTTCCTAGTTGAACAACATTATACATAAATCCATGTTAAATAAAATAAATATTTTTGGATCTCTGGATGATATAAATTTCATGGTGAATTTCATATAGCATATATTATGCTATTTTTAATGTCTGTGTGTGTTTGTGTGTGTGTGTGTATATATATATATATTCTCAAGATTTTTCAAAATATGAAATATGTGTCTTATTATACACTCCCTTAACTCATTCATATTCAAGTATGTGGGTTTATAATCAAATTTTCTCAAGAGTTTTCTCAAAATATTCATTCTCCTGATATACATATTTGTTTCTTAGTACTGAAAACTAACTTTAGTGAATGGTGCATACAAATCCTAATATTTCTACAGTAACTGACCTAGTTTAACATCAACGCAAGTAGATTCCTATGGGACATGATGTGTATTTGGATGTTCATTTTATTCAACACTGGTACATTACTATTTCTTCAATTTATTCACATCATGGGATATATATTTCATCCACAAGTTCGCAAGTTTATAAGCATTTGTTTCACTTTCAATCATTTTCTTCTTCAGATCACATGTATTCCTCCATGTTTCTTGACTGGTCTTTTTATGAGACTTCTTTCCAAACACATTAATTTAGATTTCTATGATCACTTTTGAAGCAATACTCACACACCTTTCATGATAATCATAACCCTAATATTACATATAGATGTATTACTGGTTGGAATGAATGATATTATATCAATACAAGATTTCTTATAATATTTCATATATTAATTCAATCCATTATTTAAAGTGGGAACAGTTAAATTATTTATTCAAAATGTGGTCTATTCATGCAGTATGTCTATATTCATGGACACAGGGTACACCTCTTTTACCCCCAATAGTAATTTATAGGTCTTGAAAACATTACTTCCAGAAATGCTTGAAGAAATGCTCATGTCATCTGATCCACATATACATTCTATGACAGTAATATTCTGGACAAAAAATGCAAAGGTCACACTTATGATTGTACCAAAGCCTAAAATGAAAGTGAACATGGATTACTAAAAGCATCCATGTCCAGGTTTCCTAATGCTCTCAAATGTCAATCCTAATGGTCACTGCATATTTGTTTCTTCTTAAGATTATATATTCAAACTCAACGGTGTTCAAAATGTCTAATCCTATCACTCACTTTATACTTTGCCTGATTTTGTAAAGTCTCTATTATTATCTGCTTTTCTACATATTTTTCAAAGTTCATCATTGTGACTGAATTTTCATATGTGCTGACATTTACTGTCACTCTCTAACTGAAACCCTATTGCTAAAGAAATTTCCGTCCAAATCCTGTACTCACTCTTCTTCCTAAACCTACCGACTATCTACCTAATCATACCGACTATCCCTTTTTGACTGGATGTTCTCTTCCTCATTCAATCATCCAATGTACAAGGTCCTATGCCATTGTAAATGGATTTATCTGAGACATCTGTGCAGAACCTAATTCAACACTACGTATCCCAATCAAGGGCCTAATGCCCTTCTGGGCTTCAAATCCTAGATTTCTGTTTTCATACATATATTTTACCAATATAATTTAATAAATATCGCATGTTCCCAATACCATTATTCATCGTGCAGAATGATTCCTAACCGAAATCGAACCTGTTATTACCCTAACCATCATCGCCTGGAGGTCATTCCTCAAAAAAAGGAAAAACCAACAAATAAATGAGCTCACACTTCATCTCAAAGCCCTAGAAAAGGATGAACAAAACAACAGCAAATGCAGCAGAAGGCAAGAAATAATTAAAATCAGAGCGGAAATCAACAAAATTGAAACAAAAGAAACTATTGAAAAAATCAACAAAACTAAAAGTTGGTTCTTCGAAAAAATAAACAAGATTGACAGACCCTTAGCCATACTAACGAAGAGGATAGAGAACTCAAATTACTAACATACAGGATGAAAAAGGCAATATCACAACAGATGCTACAGAATTCAGAAGACAATTAGAAATTATTTTGAAAACCTATATTCCAATAAAATAGAAGATAGTGAAGACATCGATAAATTTCTTAAGACATATGATTTGCCCAGACTGAGTCAGGAGGATACACACAATTTGAACAGACCAATACCAATGGATGAAATTGAAGAAGCAATCAAGAGACTACCCACCAAGAAAAGCCCGGGACCGGATGGGTATACAGCGGAGTTTTACAAAACTTTTAAAGAAGAATTAATACCAATACTTTTCAAGTTATTTCAGAAAATAGAAAAAGAGGGAGCTCTTCCAAATTCATTCTATGAGGCCAACATCACGTTGATTCTGAAACCAGACAAAGACACATCAAAGAAAGAAAACTTCAGAACAATAACCCTGATGAACCTAGATGCAAAAATCCTCAATAAAATTCTGGCGAATCGGATACAAAGGCACATCAAAAAAATTGTGCTCCATGATCAAGTAGGATTCATCCCTGGGATGCAAGGATGGTTCAATATACAGAAATCAATAAATGTTATTCACCACATCAATAGACTTAAAGATAAGAACCATATGATCATCTCGATAGATGCAGAAAAAAGCATTCGACAAGTACAGCATCCCTTGATGTTCGAAACATTAGAAAAACTAGGGATAACAAGAAATTACCTTGACATTGTAAAAGCTATCTATGCTAAGCCTCAGGCTAGCATCATTCTGAATGGTGAAAAATTGAAGGCATTCCCTCTAAAATCTGGAACAAGACAGGGATGCCCTCTATCACCACTTCTATTCAATATAGTTCTCGAAACACTGGCCAGAGCAATTAGACAGACGAAAGAAATTAAAGGCATAAAAATTGTAAAAGAAGAACTTAAATTATCATTATTTGCAGATGACATGATTTTATACATAGAAGACCAAAAAGGGTCTACAAAAAAACTACTAGAACTAATAAATGAATTCAGCAAAGTAGCAGGATATAAAATCAACACGCATAAATCAAAGGCATTCTTGTATATCAGCAACAAAACTTCTGAAATGGAAATGAGGAAAACCACTCCATTCACAATATCCTCAAAAAAAATAAAATACTTGGGAATCAACCTAACAAAAGAAGTGAAAGATTTATACAATGAAAACTACAGAACCCTAAAGAGAGAAGTAGAAGAAGATCTTAGAAGATGGAAAAATATACCCTGTTCATGGATAGACAGAACTAACATCATCAAAATGGCGATATTACCAAAAGTTCTATATAGGTTTAATGCAATGCCAATCAAAATCCCAAAGGCATTGCTTGTAGAAATAGATAAAGCAATCATGGAATTCATATGGAAAAGTAAAAGACCCAGAATAGCAAAAGCAATTCTAAGCAGAAAGTGCGAATCAGGCGGTATAGCGATACCGGATTTCAAACTATATTACAGAGCAATAGTAACAAAGACAGCATGGTACTGGTACCAAAACAGTCGGGTGGACCAATGGTACAGAATAGAGGACACAGAGACCAATCCACAAAGTTACAACTATCTTATATTTGATAAAGGGGCTAAAAGCATGCAATGGAGGAAGGATAGCATCTTCAACAAATGGTGTTGGGAAAACTGGAAATCCATATGCAACAAAATGAAACTGAACCCCCTCCTCTCACCATGCACAAAAGTTAACTCAAAATGGATCAAAGACCTTGATATCAAATCAGAGACTCTGCGTCTGATAGAAGAAAAAGTTGGCTACGATCTACATATAGTGGGGTCGGGCTCCAAATTCCTTAATAGGACACCCATAGCACAGGAGTTAATAGCAAGAATCAACAAATGGGACTTACTTAAACTAATAAGTTTTTTCACAGCAAAAGAAACAATAAGAGAAGTAAATAGGGAGCCTACATCATGGGAACAAATATTTACTCCTCACACGTCAGATAGAGCCCTAATATCCAGAATATACAAAGAACTTAAAAAATTAGACAATAAGATAACAAATAACCCAATCAACAAATGGGCCAAGGACCTGAACAGAAACTTCTCCGAGGAGGACATACAATCAATCAACAAGTACATGAAAAAATGCTCATCATCTCTAGCAGTCAGAGAAATGCAAATCAAAACCACCCTAAGATACCATCTCACTCCAGTAAGATTGGCAGCCATTATGAAGTCAAACAACAACAAGTGCTGGCGAGGATGTGGGGAAAAGGGTTCTCTTGTACATTGCTGGTGGGGCTGCAAATTGGTGCGGCCAATTTGGAAAGCAGTATGGAGATGCCTGGGAAAGCTGGGAATGGAACCACCATTTGACCCAGCTATTGCCCTTCTCGGACTATTCCCTGAAGACCTTAAAAGAGCGTATTACAGGGGTACTGCCACATCGATGTTCATAGCAGCACAATTTACAATAGCTAGATTGTGGAACCAACCCAGATGCCCTTCAATGGATGAATGGATTAAAAAAATGTGGCATCTATACACCATGGAGTATTACGCAGCACTAAAAAATGACAAAATCTTGGAATTTGCAGGGAAATGGATGGCACTAGAGCAGATTATGCTTAGTGAAGCTAGCCAATCCCTAAAAAACAAATACCAAATGTCATCTTTGATATAATGAGAGCAACTAAGAATAAAGCAGGGAGGAAGAGCAGGAAGAAACGATTAACATTAAACAGAGACATGAGGTGTGAGGGAAAGGGAGAGAAAAGGGGAATTGCATGGAAACGGAGGGAGACCCTCATTGTTATACTAAATTACATATAAGAGGTTGTAAGTGGAATGGGAAAATAAACAAGGTGAGAAATGAATTACAGTAGAAGGGGTAGAGAGAGAAGATGGGAGGGGAGGGGAGGGGGGATAGTAGAGGATAGGAAAGGTAGCAGAATACAACAGTTACTATTATGGTATTATGTAAAAATGTGGATGTGTAACCCATGTGATTCTGCAATCTGTACTTGGGGCAAAAAAGGGAGTTCATAACTCACTTGAAGCTAATGTATGCTAATGTATGAAATATGATATGTCAAGAGCTTTGTAGGGTTTTGAACAACCAATAAAAAAAAAAAAGAAATTTCCGTCCAAATCCTGTACTCACTCTTCTTCCTAAACCTACCGACTATCTACCTAATCATACCGACTATCCCTTTTTGACTGGATGTTCTCTTCCTCATTCAATCATCCAATGTACAAGGTCCTATGCCATTGTAAATGGATTTATCTGAGACATCTGTGCAGAACCTAATTCAACACTACGTATCCCAATCAAGGGCCTAATGCCCTTCTGGGCTTCAAATCCTAGATTTCTGTTTTCATACATATATTTTACCAATATAATTTAATAAATATCGCATGTTCCCAATACCATTATTCATCGTGCAGAATGATTCCTAACCGAAATCGAACCTGTTATTACCCTAACCATCATCGCCTGGAGGTCATTCCTCAAAAAAAGGAAAAACCAACAAATAAATGAGCTCACACTTCATCTCAAAGCCCTAGAAAAGGATGAACAAAACAACAGCAAATGCAGCAGAAGGCAAGAAATAATTAAAATCAGAGCGGAAATCAACAAAATTGAAACAAAAGAAACTATTGAAAAAATCAACAAAACTAAAAGTTGGTTCTTCGAAAAAATAAACAAGATTGACAGACCCTTAGCCATACTAACGAAGAGGATAGAGAACTCAAATTACTAACATACAGGATGAAAAAGGCAATATCACAACAGATGCTACAGAATTCAGAAGACAATTAGAAATTATTTTGAAAACCTATATTCCAATAAAATAGAAGATAGTGAAGACATCGATAAATTTCTTAAGACATATGATTTGCCCAGACTGAGTCAGGAGGATACACACAATTTGAACAGACCAATACCAATGGATGAAATTGAAGAAGCAATCAAGAGACTACCCACCAAGAAAAGCCCGGGACCGGATGGGTATACAGCGGAGTTTTACAAAACTTTTAAAGAAGAATTAATACCAATACTTTTCAAGTTATTTCAGAAAATAGAAAAAGAGGGAGCTCTTCCAAATTCATTCTATGAGGCCAACATCACGTTGATTCCGAAACCAGACAAAGACACATCAAAGAAAGAAAACTTCAGAACAATAACCCTGATGAACCTAGATGCAAAAATCCTCAATAAAATTCTGGCGAATCGGATACAAAGGCACATCAAAAAAATTGTGCTCCATGATCAAGTAGGATTCATCCCTGGGATGCAAGGATGGTT
Organism: Callospermophilus lateralis; assembly: GCF_048772815.1. NCBI lineage: Eukaryota > Metazoa > Chordata > Mammalia > Rodentia > Sciuridae > Callospermophilus > Callospermophilus lateralis. Next base: position 188,363 of record NW_027512756.1, on the reverse strand, counting down.
CAATATACAGAAATCAATAAATGTTATTCACCACATCAATAGACTTAAAGATAAGAACCATATGATCATCTCGATAGATGCAGAAAAAAGCATTCGACAAGTACAGCATCCCTTGATGTTCGAAACATTAGAAAAACTAGGGATAACAAGAAATTACCTTGACATTGTAAAAGCTATCTATGCTAAGCCTCAGGCTAGCATCATTCTGAATGGTGAAAAATTGAAGGCATTCCCTCTAAAATCTGGAACAAGACAGGGATGCCCTCTATCACCACTTCTATTCAATATAGTTCTCGAAACACTGGCCAGAGCAATTAGACAGACGAAAGAAATTAAAGGCATAAAAATTGTAAAAGAAGAACTTAAATTATCATTATTTGCAGATGACATGATTTTATACATAGAAGACCAAAAAGGGTCTACAAAAAAACTACTAGAACTAATAAATGAATTCAGCAAAGTAGCAGGATATAAAATCAACACGCATAAATCAAAGGCATTCTTGTATATCAGCAACAAAACTTCTGAAATGGAAATGAGGAAAACCACTCCATTCACAATATCCTCAAAAAAAAATAAAATACTTGGGAATCAACCTAACAAAAGAAGTGAAAGATTTATACAATGAAAACTACAGAACCCTAAAGAGAGAAGTAGAAGAAGATCTTAGAAGATGGAAAAATATACCCTGTTCATGGATAGACAGAACTAACATCATCAAAATGGCGATATTACCAAAAGTTCTATATAGTTTAATGCTAATGCCAATCAAAATCCCAAAGGCATTGCTTGTAGAAATAGATAAAGCAATCATGGAATTCATATGGAAAAATAAAAGACCCAGAATAGCAAAAGCAATTCTAAGCAGAAAAGTGCGAATCAGGCGGTATAGCGATACCGATTTCAAACTATATTACAGAGCAATAGTAACAAAGACAGCATGGTACTGGTACCAAAACAGTCGGGTGGACCAATGGTACAGAATAGAGGACACAGAGACCAATCCACAAAGTTACAACTATCTTATATTTGATAAAGGTGGCTAAAAGCATGCAATGGAGGAAGGATAGCATCTTCAACAAATGGTGTTGGGAAAACTGGAAATCCATATGCAACAAAATGAAACTGAACCCCCTCCTCTCACCATGCACAAAAGTTAACTCAAAATGGATCAAAGACCTTGATATCAAATCAGAGACTCTGCGTCTGATAGAAGAAAAAGTTGGCTACGATCTACATATAGTGGGGTCGGGCTCCAAATTCCTTAATAGGACACCCATAGCACAGGAGTTAATAGCAAGAATCAACAAATGGGACTTACTTAAACTAATAAGTTTTTCACAGCAAAAGAAACAATAAGAGAAGTAAAATAGGGAGCCTACATCATGGGAACAAATATTTACTCCTCACACGTCAGATAGAGCCCTAATATCCAGAATATACAAAGAACTTAAAAATTAGACAATAAGATAACAAATAACCCAATCAACAAATGGGCCAAGGACCTGAACAGAAACTTCTCCGAGGAGGACATACAATCAATCAACAAGTACATGAAAAAATGCTCATCATCTCTAGCAGTCAGAGAAATGCAAATCAAAACCACCCTAAGATACCATCTCACTCCAGTAAGATTGGCAGCCATTATGAAGTCAAACAACAACAAGTGCTGGCGAGGATGTGGGGAAAAGGGTTCTCTTGTACATTGCTGGTGGGGCTGCAAATTGGTGCAGCCCAATTTGAAAGCAGTATGGAGATGCCTGGGAAAGCTGGGAATGGAACCACCATTTGACCCAGCTATTGCCCTTCTCGGACTATTCCCTGAAGACCTTAAAAGAGCGTATTACAGGGGTACTGCCACATCGATGTTCATAGCAGCACAATTTACAATAGCTAGATTGTGGAACCAACCAGATGCCCTTCAATGGATGAATGGATTAAAAAAATGTGGCATCTATACACCATGGAGTATTACGCAGCACTAAAAAATGACAAAATCTTGGAATTTGCAGGGAAATGGATGGCACTAGAGCAGATTATGCTTAGTGAAGCTAGCCAATCCTAAAAAACAAATACCAAATGTCATCTTTGATATAATGAGAGCAACTAAGAATAAGCAGGGAGGAAGAGCAGGAAGAAACGATTAACATTAAACAGAGACATGAGGTGTGAGGAAAGGGAGAGAAAAGGGGAATTGCATGGAAACGGAGGGAGACCCTCATTGTTATACTAAATTACATATAAGAGGTTGTAAGTGGAATGGGAAAATAAACAAGGTGAGAAATGAATTACAGTAGAAGGGGTAGAGAGAGAAGATGGGAGGGGAGGGGAGGGGGGATAGTAGAGGATAGGAAAGGTAGCAGAATACAACAGTTACTATTATGGTATTATGTAAAAATGTGGATGTGTAACCCATGTGATTCTGCAATCTGTACTTGGGGCAAAAAAGGAGTTCATAACTCACTTGAAGCTAATGTATGCTAATGTATGAAATATGATATGTCAAGAGCTTTGTAGGGTTTTGAACAACCAATAAAAAAAAAAAGAAATTTCCGTCCAAATCCTGTACTCACTCTTCTTCCTAAACCTACCGACTATCTACCTAATCATACCGACTATCCCTTTTTGACTGTATGTTCTCTTCCTCATTCAATCATCCAATGTACAAGGTCCTATGCCATTGTAAATGGATTTATCTGAGACATCTGTGCAGAACCTAATTCAACACTACGTATCCCAATCAAGGGCCTAATGCCCTTCTGGGCTTCAAATCCTAGATTTCTGTTTTCATACATATATTTTACCAATATAATTTAATAAATATCGCATGTTCCCAATACCATTATTCATCGTGCAGAATGATTCCTAACCGAAATCGAACCTGTTATTACCCTAACCATCATCGCCTGGAGGTCATTCCTCAAAAAAAGGAAAAACCAACAAATAAATGAGCTCACACTTCATCTCAAAGCCCTAGAAAAGGATGAACAAAACAACAGCAAAATGCAGCAGAAGGCAAGAAATAATTAAAATCAGAGCGGAAATCAACAAAATTGAAACAAAAGAAACTATTGAAAAAATCAACAAAACTAAAAGTTGGTTCTTCGAAAAAATAAACAAGATTGACAGACCCTTAGCCATACTAACGAAGAGGATAGAGAACTCAAATTACTAACATACAGGATGAAAAAGGCAATATCACAACAGATGCTACAGAATTCAGAAGACAATTAGAAATTATTTTGAAAACCTATATTCCAATAAAATAGAAGATAGTGAAGACATCGATAAATTTCTTAAGACATATGATTTGCCCAGACTGAGTCAGGAGGATACACACAATTTGAACAGACCAATACCAATGGATGAAATTGAAGAAGCAATCAAGAGACTACCCACCAAGAAAAGCCCGGGACCGGATGGGTATACAGCGGAGTTTTACAAAACTTTTAAAGAAGAATTAATACCAATACTTTTCAAGTTATTTCAGAAAATAGAAAAAGAGGGAGCTCTTCCAAATTCATTCTATGAGGCCAACATCACGTTGATTCCGAAACCAGACAAAGACACATCAAAGAAAGAAAACTTCAGAACAATAACCCTGATGAACCTAGATGCAAAAATCCTCAATAAAATTCTGGCGAATCGGATACAAAGGCACATCAAAAAAATTGTGCTCCATGATCAAGTAGGATTCATCCCTGGGATGCAAGGATGGTTCAATATACAGAAATCAATAAATGTTATTCACCACATCAATAGACTTAAAGATAAGAACCATATGATCATCTCGATAGATGCAGAAAAAAGCATTCGACAAGTACAGCATCCCTTGATGTTCGAAACATTAGAAAAACTAGGGATAACAAGAAATTACCTTGACATTGTAAAAGCTATCTATGCTAAGCCTCAGGCTAGCATCATTCTGAATGGTGAAAAATTGAAGGCATTCCCTCTAAAATCTGGAACAAGACAGGGATGCCCTCTATCACCACTTCTATTCAATATAGTTCTCGAAACACTGGCCAGAGCAATTAGACAGACGAAAGAAATTAAAGGCATAAAAATTGTAAAAGAAGAACTTAAATTATCATTATTTGCAGATGACATGATTTTATACATAGAAGACCAAAAAGGGTCTACAAAAAAACTACTAGAACTAATAAATGAATTCAGCAAAGTAGCAGGATATAAAATCAACACGCATAAATCAAAGGCATTCTTGTATATCAGCAACAAAACTTCTGAAATGGAAATGAGGAAAACCACTCCATTCACAATATCCTCAAAAAAAAATAAAATACTTGGGAATCAACCTAACAAAAGAAGTGAAAGATTTATACAATGAAAACTACAGAACCCTAAAGAGAGAAGTAGAAGAAGATCTTAGAAGATGGAAAAATATACCCTGTTCATGGATAGACAGAACTAACATCATCAAAATGGCGATATTACCAAAAGTTCTATATAGGTTTAATGCAATGCCAATCAAAATCCCAAAGGCATTGCTTGTAGAAATAGATAAAGCAATCATGGAATTCATATGGAAAAATAAAAGACCCAGAATAGCAAAAGCAATTCTAAGCAGAAACTGCGAATCAGGCGGTATAGCGATACCGGATTTCAAACTATATTACAGAGCAATAGTAACAAAGACAGCATGGTACTGGTACCAAAACAGTCGGGTGGACCAATGGTACAGAATAGAGGACACAGAGACCAATCCACAAAGTTACAACTATCTTATATTTGATAAAGGGGCTAAAAGCATGCAATGGAGGAAGGATAGCATCTTCAACAAATGGTGTTGGGAAAACTGGAAATCCATATGCAACAAAATGAAACTGAACCCCCTCCTCTCACCATGCACAAAAGTTAACTCAAAATGGATCAAAGACCTTGATATCAAATCAGAGACTCTGCGTCTGATAGAAGAAAAAGTTGGCTACGATCTACATATAGTGGGGTCGGGCTCCAAATTCCTTAATAGGACACCCATAGCACAGGAGTTAATAGCAAGAATCAACAAATGGGACTTACTTAAACTAATAAGTTTTTTCACAGCAAAAGAAACAATAAGAGAAGTAAATAGGGAGCCTACATCATGGGAACAAATATTTACTCCTCACACGTCAGATAGAGCCCTAATATCCAGAATATACAAAGAACTTAAAAAATTAGACAATAAGATAACAAATAACCCAATCAACAAATGGGCCAAGGACCTGAACAGAAACTTCTCCGAGGAGGACATACAATCAATCAACAAGTACATGAAAAAATGCTCATCATCTCTAGCAGTCAGAGAAATGCAAATCAAAACCACCCTAAGATACCATCTCACTCCAGTAAGATTGGCAGCCATTATGAAGTCAAACAACAACAAGTGCTGGCGAGGATGTGGGGAAAAGGGTTCTCTTGTACATTGCTGGTGGGGCTGCAAATTGGTGCGGCCAATTTGGAAAGCAGTATGGAGATGCCTGGGAAAGCTGGGAATGGAACCACCATTTGACCCAGCTATTGCCCTTCTCGGACTATTCCCTGAAGACCTTAAAAGAGCGTATTACAGGGGTACTGCCACATCGATGTTCATAGCAGCACAATTTACAATAGCTAGATTGTGGAACCAACCCAGATGCCCTTCAATGGATGAATGGATTAAAAAAATGTGGCATCTATACACCATGGAGTATTACGCAGCACTAAAAAATGACAAAATCTTGGAATTTGCAGGGAAATGGATGGCACTAGAGCAGATTATGCTTAGTGAAGCTAGCCAATCCCTAAAAAACAAATACCAAATGTCATCTTTGATATAATGAGAGCAACTAAGAATAAAGCAGGGAGGAAGAGCAGGAAGAAACGATTAACATTAAACAGAGACATGAGGTGTGAGGGAAAGGGAGAGAAAAGGGGAATTGCATGGAAACGGAGGGAGACCCTCATTGTTATACTAAATTACATATAAGAGGTTGTAAGTGGAATGGGAAAATAAACAAGGTGAGAAATGAATTACAGTAGAAGGGGTAGAGAGAGAAGATGGGAGGGGAGGGGAGGGGGGATAGTAGAGGATAGGAAAGGTAGCAGAATACAACAGTTACTATTATGGTATTATGTAAAAATGTGGATGTGTAACCCATGTGATTCTGCAATCTGTACTTGGGGCAAAAAAGGGAGTTCATAACTCACTTGAAGCTAATGTATGCTAATGTATGAAATATGATATGTCAAGAGCTTTGTAGGGTTTTGAACAACCAATAAAAAAAAAAAAAGAAATTTCCGTCCAAATCCTGTACTCACTCTTCTTCCTAAACCTACCGACTATCTACCTAATCATACCGACTATCCCTTTTTGACTGGATGTTCTCTTCCTCATTCAATCATCCAATGTACAAGGTCCTATGCCATTGTAAATGGATTTATCTGAGACATCTGTGCAGAACCTAATTCAACACTACGTATCCCAATCAAGGGCCTAATGCCCTTCTGGGCTTCAAATCCTAGATTTCTGTTTTCATACATATATTTTACCAATATAATTTAATAAATATCGCATGTTCCCAATACCATTATTATTCATCGTGCAGAATGATTCCTAACCGAAATCGAACCTGTTATTACCCTAACCATCATCGCCTGGAGGTCATTCCTCAAAAAAAGGAAAAACCAACAAATAAATGAGCTCACACTTCATCTCAAAGCCCTAGAAAAGGATGAACAAAACAACAGCAAATGCAGCAGAAGGCAAGAAATAATTAAAATCAGAGCGGAAATCAACAAAATTGAAACAAAAGAAACTATTGAAAAAATCAACAAAACTAAAAGTTGGTTCTTCGAAAAATAAACAAGATTGACAGACCCTTAGCCATACTAACGAAGAGGATAGAGAACTCAAATTACTAACATACAGGATGAAAAAGGCAATATCACAACAGATGCTACAGAATTCAGAAGACAATTAGAAATTATTTTGAAACCTATATTCCAATAAAATAGAAGATAGTGAAGACATCGATAAATTTCTTAAGACATATGATTTGCCCAGACTGAGTCAGGAGGATACACACAATTTGAACAGACCAATACCAATGGATGAAATTGAAGAAGCAATCAAGAGACTACCCACCAAGAAAAGCCCGGGACCGGATGGGTATACAGCGGAGTTTTACAAACTTTTAAAGAAGAATTAATACCAATACTTTTCAAGTTATTTCAGAAAATAGAAAAAGAGGGAGCTCTTCCAAATTCATTCTATGAGGCCAACATCACGTTGATTCCGAAACCAGACAAAGACACATCAAAGAAAGAAAACTTCAGAACAATAACCCTGATGAACCTAGATGCAAAAATCCTCAATAAAATTCTGGCGAATCGGATACAAAGGCACATCAAAAAAATTGTGCTCCATGATCAAGTAGGATTCATCCCTGGGATGCAAGGATGGTTCAATATACAGAAATCAATAAATGTTATTCACCACATCAATAGACTTAAAGATAAGAACCATATGATCATCTCGATAGATGCAGAAAAAAGCATTCGACAAGTACAGCATCCCTTGATGTTCGAAACATTAGAAAAACTAGGGATAACAAGAAATTACCTTGACATTGTAAAAGCTATCTATGCTAAGCCTCAGGCTAGCATCATTCTGAATGGTGAAAAATTGAAGGCATTCCCTCTAAAATCTGGAACAAGACAGGGATGCCCTCTATCACCACTTCTATTCAATATAGTTCTCGAAACACTGGCCAGAGCAATTAGACAGACGAAAGAAATTAAAGGCATAAAAATTGTAAAAGAAGAACTTAAATTATCATTATTTGCAGATGACATGATTTTATACATAGAAGACCAAAAAGGGTCTACAAAAAAACTACTAGAACTAATAAATGAATTCAGCAAAGTAGCAGGATATAAAATCAACACGCATAAATCAAAGGCATTCTTGTATATCAGCAACAAAACTTCTGAAATGGAAATGAGGAAAACCACTCCATTCACAATATACTCAAAAAAAAATAAAATACTTGGGAATCAACCTAACAAAAGAAGTGAAAGATTTATACAATGAAAACTACAGAACCCTAAAGAGAGAAGTAGAAGAAGATCTTAGAAGATGGAAAAATATACCCTGTTCATGGATAGACAGAACTAACATCATCAAAATGGCGATATTACCAAAAGTTCTATATAGGTTTAATGCAATGCCAATCAAAATCCCAAAGGCATTGCTTGTAGAAATAGATAAAGCAATCATGGAATTCATATGGAAAAATAAAAGACCCAGAATAGCAAAAGCAATTCTAAGCAGAAAGTGCGAATCAGGCGGTATAGCGATACCGGATTTCAAACTATATTACAGAGCAATAGTAACAAAGACAGCATGGTACTGGTACCAAAACAGTCGGGTGGACCAATGGTACAGAATAGAGGACACAGAGACCAATCCACAAAGTTACAACTATCTTATATTTGATAAAGGGGCTAAAAGCATGCAATGGAGGAAGGATAGCATCTTCAACAAATGGTGTTGGGAAAACTGGAAATCCATATGCAACAAAATGAAACTGAACCCCCTCCTCTCACCATGCACAAAAGTTAACTCAAAATGGATCAAAGACCTTGATATCAAATCAGAGACTCTGCGTCTGATAGAAGAAAAAGTTGGCTACGATCTACATATAGTGGGGTCGGGCTCCAAATTCCTTAATAGGACACCCATAGCACAGGAGTTAATAGCAAGAATCAACAAATGGGACTTACTTAAACTAATAAGTTTTTTCACAGCAAAAGAAACAATAAGAGAAGTAAATAGGGAGCCTACATCATGGGAACAAATATTTACTCCTCACACGTCAGATAGAGCCCTAATATCCAGAATATACAAAGAACTTAAAAAATTAGACAATAAGATAACAAATAACCCAATCAACAAATGGGCCAAGGACCTGAACAGAAACTTCTCCGAGGAGGACATACAATCAATCAACAAGTACATGAAAAAATGCTCATCATCTCTAGCAGTCAGAGAAATGCAAATCAAAACCACCCTAAGATACCATCTCACTCCAGTAAGATTGGCAGCCATTATGAAGTCAAACAACAACAAGTGCTGGCGAGGATGTGGGGAAAAGGGTTCTCTTGTACATTGCTGGTGGGGCTGCAAATTGGTGCGGCCAATTTGGAAAGCAGTATGGAGATGCCTGGGAAAGCTGGGAATGGAACCACCATTTGACCCAGCTATTGCCCTTCTCGGACTATTCCCTGAAGACCTTAAAAGAGCGTATTACAGGGGTACTGCCACATCGATGTTCATAGCAGCACAATTTACAATAGCTAGATTGTGGAACCAACCCAGATGCCCTTCAATGGATGAATGGATTAAAAAAATGTGGCATCTATACACCATGGAGTATTACGCAGCACTAAAAAATGACAAAATCTTGGAATTTGCAGGGAAATGGATGGCACTAGAGCAGATTATGCTTAGTGAAGCTAGCCAATCCCTAAAAAACAAATACCAAATGTCATCTTTGATATAATGAGAGCAACTAAGAATAAAGCAGGGAGGAAGAGCAGGAAGAAACGATTAACATTAAACAGAGACATGAGGTGTGAGGGAAAGGGAGAGAAAAGGGGAATTGCATGGAAACGGAGGGAGACCCTCATTGTTATACTAAATTACATATAAGAGGTTGTAAGTGGAATGGGAAAATAAACAAGGTGAGAAATGAATTACAGTAGAAGGGGTAGAGAGAGAAGATGGGAGGGGAGGGGAGGGGGGATAGTAGAGGATAGGAAAGGTAGCAGAATACAACAGTTACTATTATGGTATTATGTAAAAATGTGGATGTGTAACCCATGTGATTCTGCAATCTGTACTTGGGGCAAAAAAGGGAGTTCATAACTCACTTGAAGCTAATGTATGCTAATGTATGAAATATGATATGTCAAGAGCTTTGTAGGGTTTTGAACAACCAATAAAAAAAAAAAAAGAAATTTCCGTCCAAATCCTGTACTCACTCTTCTTCCTAAACCTACCGACTATCTACCTAATCATACCGACTATCCCTTTTTGACTGGATGTTCTCTTCCTCATTCAATCATCCAATGTACAAGGTCCTATGCCATTGTAAATGGATTTATCTGAGACATCTGTGCAGAACCTAATTCAACACTACGTATCCCAATCAAGGGCCTAATGCCCTTCTGGGCTTCAAATCCTAGATTTCTGTTTTCATACATATATTTTACCAATATAATTTAATAAATATCGCATGTTCCCAATACCATTATTCATCGTGCAGAATGATTCCTAACCGAAATCGAACCTGTTATTACCCTAACCATCATCGCCTGGAGGTCATTCCTCAAAAAAAGGAAAAACCAACAAATAAATGAGCTCACACTTCATCTCAAAGCCCTAGAAAAGGATGAACAAAACAACAGCAAATGCAGCAGAAGGCAAGAAATAATTAAAATCAGAGCGGAAATCAACAAAATTGAAACAAAAGAAACTATTGAAAAAATCAACAAAACTAAAAGTTGGTTCTTCGAAAAAATAAACAAGATTGACAGACCCTTAGCCATACTAACGAAGAGGATAGAGAACTCAAATTACTAACATACAGGATGAAAAAGGCAATATCACAACAGATGCTACAGAATTCAGAAGACAATTAGAAATTATTTTGAAAACCTATATTCCAATAAAATAGAAGATAGTGAAGACATCGATAAATTTCTTAAGACATATGATTTGCCCAGACTGAGTCAGGAGGATACACACAATTTGAACAGACCAATACCAATGGATGAAATTGAAGAAGCAATCAAGAGACTACCCACCAAGAAAAGCCCGGGACCGGATGGGTATACAGCGGAGTTTTACAAAACTTTTAAAGAAGAATTAATACCAATACTTTTCAAGTTATTTCAGAAAATAGAAAAAGAGGGAGCTCTTCCAAATTCATTCTATGAGGCCAACATCACGTTGATTCCGAAACCAGACAAAGACACATCAAAGAAAGAAAACTTCAGAACAATAACCCTGATGAACCTAGATGCAAAAATCCTCAATAAAATTCTGGCGAATCGGATACAAAGGCACATCAAAAAAATTGTGCTCCATGATCAAGTAGGATTCATCCCTGGGATGCAAGGATGGTTCAATATACAGAAATCAATAAATGTTATTCACCACATCAATAGACTTAAAGATAAGAACCATATGATCATCTCGATAGATGCAGAAAAAAGCATTCGACAAGTACAGCATCCCTTGATGTTCGAAACATTAGAAAAACTAGGGATAACAAGAAATTACCTTGACATTGTAAAAGCTATCTATGCTAAGCCTCAGGCTAGCATCATTCTGAATGGTGAAAAATTGAAGGCATTCCCTCTAAAATCTGGAACAAGACAGGGATGCCCTCTATCACCACTTCTATTCAATATAGTTCTCGAAACACTGGCCAGAGCAATTAGACAGACGAAAGAAATTAAAGGCATAAAAATTGGAAAAGAAGAACTTAAATTATCATTATTTGCAGATGACATGATTTTATACATAGAAGACCAAAAAGGGTCTACAAAAAAACTACTAGAACTAATAAATGAATTCAGCAAAGTAGCAGGATATAAAATCAACACGCATAAATCAAAGGCATTCTTGTATATCAGCAACAAAACTTCTGAAATGGAAATGAGGAAAACCACTCCATTCACAATATCCTCAAAAAAAAATAAAATACTTGGGAATCAACCTAACAAAAGAAGTGAAAGATTTATACAATGAAAACTACAGAACCCTAAAGAGAGAAGTAGAAGAAGATCTTAGAAGATGGAAAAATATACCCTGTTCATGGATAGACAGAACTAACATCATCAAAATGGCGATATTACCAAAAGTTCTATATAGGTTTAATGCAATGCCAATCAAAATCCCAAAGGCATTGCTTGTAGAAATAGATAAAGCAATCATGGAATTCATATGGAAAAATAAAAGACCCAGAATAGCAAAAGCAATTCTAAGCAGAAAGTGCGAATCAGGCGGTATAGCGATACCGGATTTCAAACTATATTACAGAGCAATAGTAACAAAGACAGCATGGTACTGGTACCAAAACAGTCGGGTGGACCAATGGTACAGAATAGAGGACACAGAGACCAATCCACAAAGTTACAACTATCTTATATTTGATAAAGGGGCTAAAAGCATGCAATGGAGGAAGGATAGCATCTTCAACAAATGGTGTTGGGAAAACTGGAAATCCATATGCAACAAAATGAAACTGAACCCCCTCCTCTCACCATGCACAAAAGTTAACTCAAAATGGATCAAAGACCTTGATATCAAATCAGAGACTCTGCGTCTGATAGAAGAAAAAGTTGGCTACGATCTACATATAGTGGGGTCGGGCTCCAAATTCCTTAATAGGACACCCATAGCACAGGAGTTAATAGCAAGAATCAACAAATGGGACTTACTTAAACTAATAAGTTTTTTCACAGCAAAAGAAACAATAAGAGAAGTAAATAGGGAGCCTACATCATGGGAACAAATATTTACTCCTCACACGTCAGATAGAGCCCTAATATCCAGAATATACAAAGAACTTAAAAAATTAGACAATAAGATAACAAATAACCCAATCAACAAATGGGCCAAGGACCTGAACAGAAACTTCTCCGAGGAGGACATACAATCAATCAACAAGTACATGAAAAAATGCTCATCATCTCTAGCAGTCAGAGAAATGCAAATCAAAACCACCCTAAGATACCATCTCACTCCAGTAAGATTGGCAGCCATTATGAAGTCAAACAACAACAAGTGCTGGCGAGGATGTGGGGAAAAGGGTTCTCTTGTACATTGCTGGTGGGGCTGCAAATTGGTGCGGCCAATTTGGAAAGCAGTATGGAGATGCCTGGGAAAGCTGGGAATGGAACCACCATTTGACCCAGCTATTGCCCTTCTCGGACTATTCCCTGAAGACCTTAAAAGAGCGTATTACAGGGGTACTGCCACATCGATGTTCATAGCAGCACAATTTACAATAGCTAGATTGTGGAACCAACCCAGATGCCCTTCAATGGATGAATGGATTAAAAAAATGTGGCATCTATACACCATGGAGTATTACGCAGCACTAAAAAATGACAAAATCTTGGAATTTGCAGGGAAATGGATGGCACTAGAGCAGATTATGCTTAGTGAAGCTAGCCAATCCCTAAAAAACAAATACCAAATGTCATCTTTGATATAATGAGAGCAACTAAGAATAAAGCAGGGAGGAAGAGCAGGAAGAAACGATTAACATTAAACAGAGACATGAGGTGTGAGGGAAAGGGAGAGAAAAGGGGAATTGCATGGAAACGGAGGGAGACCCTCATTGTTATACTAAATTACATATAAGAGGTTGTAAGTGGAATGGGAAAATAAACAAGGTGAGAAATGAATTACAGTAGAAGGGGTAGAGAGAGAAGATGGGAGGGGAGGGGAGGGGGGATAGTAGAGGATAGGAAAGGTAGCAGAATACAACAGTTACTATTATGGTATTATGTAAAAATGTGGATGTGTAACCCATGTGATTCTGCAATCTGTACTTGGGGCAAAAAAGGGAGTTCATAACTCACTTGAAGCTAATGTATGCTAATGTATGAAATATGATATGTCAAGAGCTTTGTAGGGTTTTGAACAACCAATAAAAAAAAAAAAGAAATTTCCGTCCAAATCCTGTACTCACTCTTCTTCCTAAACCTACCGACTATCTACCTAATCATACCGACTATCCCTTTTTGACTGGATGTTCTCTTCCTCATTCAATCATCCAATGTACAAGGTCCTATGCCATTGTAAATGGATTTATCTGAGACATCTGTGCAGAACCTAATTCAACACTACGTATCCCAATCAAGGGCCTAATGCCCTTCTGGGCTTCAAATCCTAGATTTCTGTTTTCATACATATATTTTACCAATATAATTTAATAAATATCGCATGTTCCCAATACCATTATTCATCGTGCAGAATGATTCCTAACCGAAATCGAACCTGTTATTACCCTAACCATCATCGCCTGGAGGTCATTCCTCAAAAAAAGGAAAAACCAACAAATAAATGAGCTCACACTTCATCTCAAAGCCCTAGAAAAGGATGAACAAAACAACAGCAAATGCAGCAGAAGGCAAGAAATAATTAAAATCAGAGCGGAAATCAACAAAATTGAAACAAAAGAAACTATTGAAAAAATCAACAAAACTAAAAGTTGGTTCTTCGAAAAAATAAACAAGATTGACAGACCCTTAGCCATACTAACGAAGAGGATAGAGAACTCAAATTACTAACATACAGGATGAAAAAGGCAATATCACAACAGATGCTACAGAATTCAGAAGACAATTAGAAATTATTTTGAAAACCTATATTCCAATAAAATAGAAGATAGTGAAGACATCGATAAATTTCTTAAGACATATGATTTGCCCAGACTGAGTCAGGAGGATACACACAATTTGAACAGACCAATACCAATGGATGAAATTGAAGAAGCAATCAAGAGACTACCCACCAAGAAAAGCCCGGGACCGGATGGGTATACAGCGGAGTTTTACAAAACTTTTAAAGAAGAATTAATACCAATACTTTTCAAGTTATTTCAGAAAATAGAAAAAGAGGGAGCTCTTCCAAATTCATTCTATGAGGCCAACATCACGTTGATTCCGAAACCAGACAAAGACACATCAAAGAAAGAAAACTTCAGAACAATAACCCTGATGAACCTAGATGCAAAAATCCTCAATAAAATTCTGGCGAATCGGATACAAAGGCACATCAAAAAAATTGTGCTCCATGATCAAGTAGGATTCATCCCTGGGATGCAAGGATGGTTCAATATACAGAAATCAATAAATGTTATTCACCACATCAATAGACTTAAAGATAAGAACCATATGATCATCTCGATAGATGCAGAAAAAAGCATTCGACAAGTACAGCATCCCTTGATGTTCGAAACATTAGAAAAACTAGGGATAACAAGAAATTACCTTGACATTGTAAAAGCTATCTATGCTAAGCCTCAGGCTAGCATCATTCTGAATGGTGAAAAATTGAAGGCATTCCCTCTAAAATCTGGAACAAGACAGGGATGCCCTCTATCACCACTTCTATTCAATATAGTTCTCGAAACACTGGCCAGAGCAATTAGACAGACGAAAGAAATTAAAGGCATAAAAATTGTAAAAGAAGAACTTAAATTATCATTATTTGCAGATGACATGATTTTATACATAGAAGACCAAAAAGGGTCTACAAAAAAACTACTAGAACTAATAAATGAATTCAGCAAAGTAGCAGGATATAAAATCAACACGCATAAATCAAAGGCATTCTTGTATATCAGCAACAAAACTTCTGAAATGGAAATGAGGAAAACCACTCCATTCACAATATCCTCAAAAAAAAATAAAATACTTGGGAATCAACCTAACAAAAGAAGTGAAAGATTTATACAATGAAAACTACAGAACCCTAAAGAGAGAAGTAGAAGAAGATCTTAGAAGATGGAAAAATATACCCTGTTCATGGATAGACAGAACTAACATCATCAAAATGGCGATATTACCAAAAGTTCTATATAGGTTTAATGCAATGCCAATCAAAATCCCAAAGGCATTGCTTGTAGAAATAGATAAAGCAATCATGGAATTCATATGGAAAAATAAAAGACCCAGAATAGCAAAAGCAATTCTAAGCAGAAAGTGCGAATCAGGCGGTATAGCGATACCGGATTTCAAACTATATTACAGAGCAATAGTAACAAAGACAGCATGGTACTGGTACCAAAACAGTCGGGTGGACCAATGGTACAGAATAGAGGACACAGAGACCAATCCACAAAGTTACAACTATCTTATATTTGATAAAGGGGATAAAAGCATGCAATGGAGGAAGGATAGCATCTTCAACAAATGGTGTTGGGAAAACTGGAAATCCATATGCAACAAAATGAAACTGAACCCCCTCCTCTCACCATGCACAAAAGTTAACTCAAAATGGATCAAAGACCTTGATATCAAATCAGAGACTCTGCGTCTGATAGAAGAAAAAGTTGGCTACGATCTACATATAGTGGGGTCGGGCTCCAAATTCCTTAATAGGACACCCATAGCACAGGAGTTAATAGCAAGAATCAACAAATGGGACTTACTTAAACTAATAAGTTTTTTCACAGCAAAAGAAACAATAAGAGAAGTAAATAGGGAGCCTACATCATGGGAACAAATATTTACTCCTCACACGTCAGATAGAGCCCTAATATCCAGAATATACAAAGAACTTAAAAAATTAGACAATAAGATAACAAATAACCCAATCAACAAATGGGCCAAGGACCTGAACAGAAACTTCTCCGAGGAGGACATACAATCAATCAACAAGTACATGAAAAAATGCTCATCATCTCTAGCAGTCAGAGAAATGCAAATCAAAACCACCCTAAGATACCATCTCACTCCAGTAAGATTGGCAGCCATTATGAAGTCAAACAACAACAAGTGCTGGCGAGGATGTGGGGAAAAGGGTTCTCTTGTACATTGCTGGTGGGGCTGCAAATTGGTGCGGCCAATTTGGAAAGCAGTATGGAGATGCCTGGGAAAGCTGGGAATGGAACCACCATTTGACCCAGCTATTGCCCTTCTCGGACTATTCCCTGAAGACCTTAAAAGAGCGTATTACAGGGGTACTGCCACATCGATGTTCATAGCAGCACAATTTACAATAGCTAGATTGTGGAACCAACCCAGATGCCCTTCAATGGATGAATGGATTAAAAAAATGTGGCATCTATACACCATGGAGTATTACGCAGCACTAAAAAATGACAAAATCTTGGAATTTGCAGGGAAATGGATGGCACTAGAGCAGATTATGCTTAGTGAAGCTAGCCAATCCCTAAAAAACAAATACCAAATGTCATCTTTGATATAATGAGAGCAACTAAGAATAAAGCAGGGAGGAAGAGCAGGAAGAAACGATTAACATTAAACAGAGACATGAGGTGTGAGGGAAAGGGAGAGAAAAGGGGAATTGCATGGAAACGGAGGGAGACCCTCATTGTTATACTAAATTACATATAAGAGGTTGTAAGTGGAATGGGAAAATAAACAAGGTGAGAAATGAATTACAGTAGAAGGGGTAGAGAGAGAAGATGGGAGGGGAGGGGAGGGGGGATAGTAGAGGATAGGAAAGGTAGCAGAATACAACAGTTACTATTATGGTATTATGTAAAAATGTGGATGTGTAACCCATGTGATTCTGCAATCTGTACTTGGGGCAAAAAAGGGAGTTCATAACTCACTTGAAGCTAATGCATGCTAATGTATGAAATATGATATGTCAAGAGCTTTGTAGGGTTTTGAACAACCAATAAAAAAAAAAAGAAATTTCCGTCCAAATCCTGTACTCACTCTTCTTCCTAAACCTACCGACTATCTACCTAATCATACCGACTATCCCTTTTTGACTGTATGTTCTCTTCCTCATTCAATCATCCAATGTACAAGGTCCTATGCCATTGTAAATGGATTTATCTGAGACATCTGTGCAGAACCTAATTCAACACTACGTATCCCAATCAAGGGCCTAATGCCCTTCTGGGCTTCAAATCCTAGATTTCTGTTTTCATACATATATTTTACCAATATAATTTAATAAATATCGCAGGTTCCCAATACCATTATTCATCACGCAGAATGATTCCTAACCCAAATCGAACCTGTTATTAAACTAACCATACACTGTTCCCTCAATCTAACTTTACAGAAAAGCAGGGACAGAGTTGGTCTTACAATACAGGAGTGTAGGGAAACTTCCACCTGCTGAGAACCTCGAAGGTCCATGCAGAAATGATCCATGGAGAAGATGTAGGCAGCTATGAAGGACCTGAGGGAGGAAAAGTCAACTTCCATGGTAAACAACCTGGTCAGGATGAAGAGATGTGTCTGAATCAGCCTCTTTCATCTTAATGTAGAGAAGATGGACCAAACCAGGCCTGTGTGGAGAGCTGTTCCCGGGTGCCTATGGTTGATATACCATTCTAACTTGTGAAAATGTCAGAGCGAGTAGGTGCATCCTCCATCTCATGGGACCCTTAGAAGCAACTTTTAGGAAAAAGTTGTTGCCAAGGCTGTGACCTCATTTAGTTCCTGAAGGAAGTGACCTCACCTCACTTCCTTGGTGATGGAACTCTCTGAACTTGGGATACAGGAAGTCAGGCACCCAGAGCCAGTCCCAGTTCATGTCCCAGTGGTCAAACTTGTTTGGATTTTCCAAGGACAGAGACAGTCTTTCTTGGTACCTACTGATGTGAGGATGGCCTAATGCCAGGAAGGTCTGAGGAGGGGCCTTTCCTGAGAAAGAAGGTAGTGGCTCACCACTGGCTCCTAACAGCTTCACAGAGTTGGACACGGAGACCAGATCTGAGAGAGAACAGCCCATTATGGGGGAATATATTATGGCCCACCAGTCAAAGGACACTCCATATTTTCACAGACCTACTTGGGGGTCTGTGTGGGTGTGGGTGTGGGTGTGGGTTTGTGGTTTTGTCTCATGTTCTGAGAATAGGTAGGAAAGTCGTTTTGTTTGGTTTGGTGTGAATTGTTTCTAGTAAGTCTTTTGACAAGGCGAGTGTTTCTATGTCTGTGTATCCCACTGTGTCCGTGGTTGTAGACATTAGAAAAGAGAGCGCATCAATACATATGTCCTATCTAGTAGAAATCTTACCAGCGTTCATCCTGTCCTATTTATGAATGGTCTACGGCTTGCAATATGGATCGGCCACCCCTAATATCTTCCTAAGATCCTATTTTCTTTCTGAATTTTGGCCAAACTCCAGAATAGGCTCATGGTTTTGTGTCCAAGATATGCACCACCTTTAAGCTCTGTGACATGGCCATGTACTGGATAGCTGAAGGCAATGGTGAGCATCTCAGAAAACTCAGATATCAGTGTGATCAGGAAAGTCTCAGTGGAGAAACCCTGCTTTGGGCCTTTTGCTTACCTATTGTACTATTGCCCTTAATGTCAGGAAAGTCTTTGCCTCAGGCCACCCCTTTGTGAAGACTGAAGAGTTTTCAAATGGAAATGAATGGGCATCACCTTTGGCTCTTTGCTTAATTGCTTTGGAAAGGGATGTGTCTGAATCAGCTTCTTGGCCCTGTGTGAGGTTGTGGCTTAGATTCTCAGCACCTAATGGATCTAAAAAAATCCCATGTGTGCATCCAAAACCAAAATACCCATAAGAGCAGTCATTGTGGATGAAGTCTCTCACCTTCCTCTGTAAGGTTCCTGACCTCCATCTTTGAGAATAGGGATCCTTTGGGTCAAATGAGTTCTTCAAATCACTACAGAGGCTAGGCCATAGGTGCTTGGGTTTTCTCATGACCCCAATTAACATAAGGAATCTAAACCCCACAGTAATTAGGCCACAAAATGAAGAATCAGAGCAGTATAAAGGGCAGGCCTCTTTCATCACTTCTGGTTTACAGGAAGGGTCTCCCTGCCACACTGACTTTAAGCAAATGGGGGAAAGGGACCTTATTTTGGATACTGTCTTTGGCTTTGGCCCTCATGGAAACCTACAGCCTGAGGTTATGATTAGTGTCTATATGGAAGAAGATGAGGGCCATGTGGGAGTGTTTTGGTTTTAATTGTGGTCATTTTTGTTGCCGTTGGAAGAGATGACTGGGTCCACCTGGGCTTGAACACTGGTGTGATTCCCCTTAGAAACTGAGTTATGTAACTGACCTCAAAGAAGTATTGCCATGTATTGTGTTGGGATTTTAGGAGGCCACGCATGAGAGTCGCCCTTGGAAACTGAGATCAAGGCCCAGGGTGGCTTTCCACAGAGCACTGGGAATCTCAGGAAGGATATCACATGATTTTATTTTTAAAGAATTGGCAGAAATAGTTGCAAGTCAAAGCACAAAAGGATCACACATTGTAGACCTTAAATGCCTGGCTTAATGTGACCTTTTAGCCTGTCGTTGGGAATCATTGCCTGTTAGAATTCTCCAGAGATTTCATTGAAATAAGCTTCCTCTCCATTTCATGGTTCCTGAATGAATTAAACCCCACAGTGCCTCAAACTTCATCCTTGAAAAAAAGCTAGATAAATACCATTAAATTTTTGAAATTCCCATGAACAGGTGTCAGTGGAGAACCTTTGGATGTCTTATAGATGATCATGAGTGTACCAGACAATGCCTTGATTGACTGGGTTTCATGAAAATCATGTAGAACAGAGATGCCAGTAATTTGGAGCCCGATGAGTAGTCGGCCTAGAGCAGTGGAGTGTAGGTGTTTGTTAAAACATCTGTGATGGGGTCATGTGGATCTGCCTTTGGCTTCCAAATGGTTTGTGACTGACATGGTGCAGCCCCCATACCCTTGTATGTAAAGGCATCTTGTTATACGAAGAGGTTTCAGGGCAATGTTTAGAATCAGATTGCTATTGTCAAGGGGGCAAGCTATGTGGGATAGAAGCCTGGTTGGTGCACTCTCCTGCAGACCCTTAACCAACACACGTGACAGAACTCCCTCCAGCACTCTGTCCTAGTTGACCTCTTCGTATTTCGTGAAGCAAATACTAAACTCCCAATGCAGCTGCAAGAAACACCATGAAAAGTAGAGGAAGACCAAATGGCTTCAAAGTCCACACTGGGAGACACTTTGCCCCCAAATGGCAACAAATTACCTACAAAGAGAGAGTTCAGCCCTGTTGCCTCATGTTTATTGGAAAATAAGAAACCATGTGCTCCAGGTCACACAGATGCAGACCCATATTTGATGGTCTCACTACAAAGGAAGTTAAAACTCCTGACAACAACATATATTTCAAGTGCCCAACCTCAGAGGCAGTTTCTCAAGAAGTCTTTAGGCCAACAGAGCTCCATGTTTGTGGAGTTTTTACCATGTACCTTACTTTTCGAAACACCTCTACCACCTCCAAGGTTGTTAACTACTGAGAATTTTCCATTCCACATGTGTATTCACAGATTTTCTAACTCTTCTTCTCTTATTGTGTCTTACTTGGGGTGAAGGTAATGTCAAGGCATTGTTCTGAATAAGAGTGGGAAGACTTTTGGGTAGCACATATTTGCATAAACATTGGATTCATTTTCCAATTTTCTATTCGAAATACTGAATCCCTGACTGTCAGAGGTAGAAGGAATTCTATTCTCCTTCAAAGAATAGCCTGACACTTACAAGAAACAGCCACCAGGAGACATCCTGTCTGAGAGACATCCTGTAGCCATCTGTCTCCCTGAGACATCCTGCGGCCATCTGTCTTTCTGAAACTTCCTGAGGTTATCTCACCTTGTGAAGACATCTAGGAACTGCCGATAAGAGAGATTTCCCACATACAGCATACAAATACCCCTGTGTGAACAATAAAAGTTTGCAGCTTGATCAGAACTCCTGTCTTGCTGTCATCTCTCGTGTCTCTTGTCCCTTCATTCCTCCCTATCTAGGTTCGCTGCCCACGTTGATGTGTCCTGCCGGCTGGGACATCTGGCACCCACCGACTGGGGCTTGAGCTTTTGATTGAGGGGGACCCAGTCCTCCTGGAGGATTTGGTCAAGCGGAGCTTGCAATAACTGCAGAAGACACCACCGAGAGACAGATCCAGGAGGAGCGTGGGGATGACGCACGGTGATTGACCCACTATGGGACAAGCAGTTTCGTCACATGATTTGTTTTTGTCAGGCTACAAGGAGTCCTTGCAGACATGGGGGCGCGTGTTTAGAAAAAAGACTTAATTTTTTTTTTTCATACATAAGAGAGCAGTGTCCATGGTTTCCTCTTGAAAGGACCATTGATGGTAAAAGATGGCTTGGAGTAGGAGACTGTTTAAAAGATTATTATGTATCCTTTGGCCCAGAAAAAGTGCCTGTTCCCACGTTTTCTTACTGGAACTTAATTAATGAAATTCTTAAAAGTTCACCCTTTGACAATGGTACCTTAAAACTTGTTGAGGTTGGGGAAGAGGCTATGCAAATACTTCTCGTATCCCCTCGGCATGCCCATCAGTTAGTATAGACATAGACCCTTCTCAGGCTCCCCAGGACCATGGGAACCTTCCTGGTCCCCCTCAAAATACCACCCTAATGATTAAGGCTCCAATGGTTACCAACTGCCTTTATCCAGTTTTAAATTCCGGAGACTCATTGACCCCTGTAGAGGAGGCTACCTTGGAGAAGGAAGCAGCTCGCTACCATTCAGAAGACCCTGCACCTCTCAAGACCCTGCCACAGCCTATAGGACTTACACATCCAACCCCTCCTATATCCCTCCTGCCTTTTGTGCTCTGGCCCTTCAGGGTACAAATGCCCCCCCCCAGATATTTTTTCCCCACTTCCCTTGCCTAAACTGGCTCCTTTGTGAGCATCCTTCCAACATAGACAGGAACAGATCCAACCTTTAAAAGAATTAAGATCCCTTCACTCTGAGCTCTGTTCATTAGCCTTAGGTATGGAGTCAAAGTAACTGGCCTACAGTGATCTAATACAAAGGCGAAGCCACTCCATCAACCTGTGCTCGCCTTCCCAGTCACCACCAGTCAGATAGATAAGCCTGCCCAGGCTGAGGTCAAAGACTTAGACGAGGATCAAGAGGAGGAAGCGGAGAAATGGAATAAGGAGATCAGGACTCAGAGGATGAGGAGTTCAGCCCTAGGCAGGCAGGAACCCAGAGTCTACAAAAAATTAAGCCTGCATTTTCCTGAAAAACTTAAAAAGGCTTGTGCTCACTATGGCCCCTTTGCACCCTACATGTTGGCTTTATTAGAAAGCCACAGCACACAATGACTTACTCCCAATGATTGGAAATTTTTAGACCAAGCTACCCTCAGTGCCAGAGACTTTCTGTTATGGAATGCAGATTTCAAAGAGCACTGTCGGGAAACTGCTCAAAAAATTTTAACTAAGGCCTCCTCTAAGTCCGGGACTTATGTTAAGCTAGTGGGCAATGAGCCTTTTGACACTAAAACTAAACAGGCACATTTCCCTGCTGGACTTTTGATGCAGATTCAGATGGCTGGCTTACATGCTTGGAGACACCTCCCTCAAAAGCCTCGGCTACCACTTCCCTGGCAAAAATTCGACAAGGGCCCGACGAGCCTTATAGCGACTTTGTTCCCAGGCTTAACCTAGCTGTGGAATGCTTGCTTGGACCAAGTGAAAACAAAAGCTCTTTTGTAAAACATCTTGCCTTTGAAAACGCCAACCCGGCATGTCAGGATGTTCTTCAACCACATAAGGATAAAGGGAAACTTTCTGACTTTATTAGACTCTACGCAGGGGTAGGTACAGCTCATGCCATGGGTCTTGCCCTAGGTGCCACCTTTACCAAGACCTTTCACAATCCTGGCTCACGTACTTGCTTTACTTGTAAACAACCTGGCCATTTTGCACGCAAGTGTCCGACAGGCAAAGAAAGCCTAGGAATAGCATCTCCTTCAACTGGGGCTATACCGCCCCAAGCTACCCTTTGCCCTAGATGTCGTAAAGGTCATCACTGGGCCAGTGAGTGTAGATCTAAGACAAATGCCCTCAGACAGCCTATTTTTTCCTGCTTCTTGGGAAACTCCCTGCGGGGCCAGCCCCGGGCCACGACATCCCCCAGGAAAAAACCAGGGGCAATAAGATTTTTTCCCTTCCAAACTCCCAACCTACCTCAAAATTCTTCTCCACAATTGCTTCCCTCCAACTAGCCACTCCAGGCAGCGCAGGATTGGACATCTGTGCCACCACTGAAACTATATTAGACTCAATGCAAGGGCCCCAGATAATACCCACTGGAATTATGGGTCCCCCTCCATCTCATATCTGTGCCCTTATTTTTGGAAGAGCCTCTACTAACTTACATGGTGTTCAGGTCTTCCATGGCATTAATAATAATGACTTCACTGGAGAAAAAAAATACTGGCCACAGCTATTAATGGAGTTTTGGCCATCCCAGCAGGAACAAGTCTTGCACAATTAATACTCCTTCCCTTGAATCCAGGAGGCACTTAACCACCCAAACCTACCGCGGGGGACTGCCTCCTTGGGCTGCTCTGATGTAAATTGGGTTCAACCCGTTTCTCAAAATAGACCCACCATTTCCTTACTTATTGAAGGAAAGGAATTCCAAGGAATTCTAGATACTGGAGCTGATGCCACAATTATTTCTCAAAAATATTGGTCATCAGCTTGGGCCCTCACCCCATCCTTGACTGACCTTAAAGGGATAGGACAGTCAAAAAATCCTCTGGTCAGCTCTACGGCTCTTAGCTGGACTGATAAAGAGGGTAATAAGGGAATTGTCACTCCTTTCATTGTTCCTGACCTCCCTGTTAACCTATGGGCCCGAGATATTTTGAGTCAAATGGAAGTTATTCATGCCAGTCCCAATTCCATGGTGACTCATCAAATGCTTCGTATTTATTTTGTCCCTGGTATAGGCCTTGGGAGACTGAGACAAGGACTGGTTGAGCCAATAAAACCCATACAAAAAAGAAATACATATAGACTTGGGTATTCGGATTTTTAGTGTCAGTCTCTGACTCTCCTGTACCCCATGGAGATAAAATTATTTGGGAGACTCAGACTCTTGTGTGGTTGGATCAATGGTCCCTTACCCAAGAAAATTTGGAGGCTGCCTCCATGTTAGTGCAGGAACAGCTGGCAGCCGGCCATGTAGAGCCCTCAACCTCACCATCGAATACTCCAATTTTTGTTATCAAGTAAAAATCAGGCAAGTGGTGCCTTTTACAATATTTGTGTGCCATTAATAAACCTATGTGCCGAATAAGAGCACTACAGCCAGGCATTCCCACACCAGTGGCTATTCCCAAAAACTATTGTAAAATGATTATTGACTTAAAAGATTGTTTTTTTTTTTTTTTACCATTCCTTTACATCCTGAGGATAGACACTATTTTGCCTTTAGTCTCCCTCACCTTAATTTTCAGGGCTCTATGCAGAGATTTCAATGGAAGGTTCTTCCCCAAGGTATGGCCAACAAACCCTAGTCTTTGCCAAAAATATGTTGCTCAAGCAGTAGACCCTGTGAGAGAGCTATGGCCACAAATTTATATTTTACATTATATGGATGATTTGTAATTGCTGCACCTAATAACCATGACCTTAATAATTGTTACTTGGACCTTTACAAAATCCTCACTACCTTGGGACTACAGATAGCTCCTAATAAGGTTAAAACACAGGACTGTTATACCTATTTGGTCCGTAAACTTCAAGATAATCAGATCCAAATTCCTAAGATACAACTATGGGTGGACCATCTTCACACCCTTAATGATTTTCAAAAATTACTGGGGAATATTCAATGGCTAAAAACATATTTAAAATTACCCACTTGTATACTTTTGTCCCTTAATGATATTTTGAGAGGTGATTCCCACCCCTCCTCCCCTCAAAAGCTTACTCCCGAGGCATGACAGGCATTAAACCAAGTCACAGAAGCCATTGCCAAACAGTTTTTTACAGAACATTCTTATAACCTTCCTCTGGTTCTGATTATTTTACACACTCCTCATACACCCACAGGAATATTTCGGCAGCGAAATACACATTTTAGAAATAAAGGCTGCCTTTGCTTTGGGTCCATTTACCCACCACATTCTCCAAGGTTATTACTGTTTTTCTTGCTCAGGTAGCTTCTATTATTTTTAAATGTCGTTTGCTATCTCGACAACATTTTGGCAAAGATCATGATAATATTTTAATTTCATATACTAAAGACCAAACCCAATTTTTACTACAGACAGAGAATGAATGGCGTATTGCCTTATTAGGCTTTTTGGGAACAATTGATAACCACCTCCCCAATGACGCCCTTTTATATTTTGTCCAGTTACATCCATTTATTTTTGCCAAAATTACTCAAAAGGCTCCCATTCCTCAAGTCCTTACTGTCTTTACAGACGGTTCCAGTAATGGCCGAGCAGTCTTTGTTGTCAATAACCAACCTAACACCTTTGATACTGTCTATCATTCAGCACAGTTTGTGGAATTGTTTGCCATAACACAAGTTTTTAAAACATTTCTTGATAATCCTGTTAATATTTATACATACAGTGC
The DNA here is from genome assembly GCF_048772815.1 of Callospermophilus lateralis. Lineage (NCBI taxonomy): Eukaryota > Metazoa > Chordata > Mammalia > Rodentia > Sciuridae > Callospermophilus > Callospermophilus lateralis. The sequence goes on along the minus strand of NW_027512756.1, from coordinate 162,209 downwards.
CTACATTGCTCATTCTGTGCCCCTGCTTCAGATTTCACCCACCATTAAGGCTTCTTCCAATGTGGCCCATCGGTTTCACCAGCTTCAGAAGCTAATTCAGGCCAGACAACACCCATTTTTCTTAGGACACATCAGGGCACACTCTGATCTTCCCAGCCCTCTAACACAAGGTAATGCCAAAGCTGATGCAGCAACTCGTTTCATCTTTTCAATTTTTGTTGGCTCCATTCAAAAGGCCACGGATTTACACAATCTTCACCATCTAAATTCCCAGAACCTTCGATAACTATGTAAAATTACCAGGCAACAGGCACGAGAAATAGTAAAAGCATGCCCTGGTTGCCCTGTCTCCCTCCCCATTCAACACTTGGGAGTTAACCCCCGAAGATTACTGTCCAATCAGTTTTGGCAAATGGATGTTACTCATTTTTCTGAATTTGGAAAAACCAAATATATACACGTTTCTGTAGATACCTTCAGCGGCCTTATTTTTGCATCACCACATTCTGGAGAGGCTATCAAAGATGTCCTTTCTCATCTTGTTTCAGTGTTTTCCGTAATGGGTAAACCAATACATATTAAAAAAAAAGATAATTGTCCTGCATATACCAGTGCCAAGTTTAAACAGTTTTGTGCTTCCTCGCAAATTTGTCATACTACTGGAATTCCATACAAGCCTCAGGCATTGTGGAACGTGCCCACCTTACCTAAAGACTTGGCTAACCCGCTTTAATGCTTCTGCGCTTGTATTTACCACTCACAGGCATCGGCTTAATCATGCATTATTTGCCCTTATTTTTCTTTCCCTAGACAATGAAGGCCATTCGGCTGCAGACTGACACTGGCAATCCTCGTCCAATTCTGTTCGCCCACCTGTTATGTGGCACAATCCTCTTACAAATAAATGGAAAGGCCCAGGTCCTGTCCTCATCTGTGGACGAGGCTCAGCTTGTGTTTTGGACCAAGAGCAAGCAGCCCCAAGATGGTTACCAGAACGCCTGGTTAAACAGGTTAATGGCTTACCTCAACACGGGGATGGAGGCCCTCACCCTGAGGACAAATTTTCCTCTTTTTCAGATGCAGCCAACAATCTGTGTGAGGATCCTACTTAAGGCACTTCTGCTGAACAGGATTGTACACGGAGGCTTTGGCCCTCCACCTTCCAACATCATGGAGTACCTTTTTGGCCCTCCCTGTGAACGCAAGGGAGGATCTTGGTCTCAGGCTCCCACTAGTTTGACCCAGACTGCTGACTGCGTGACTAAGGTGGCTTACCTCCGGGCCGAGGTTGACCATAAACTCAGAGGAGTTCATCAGCCTAAATTGGTATGTGTTAACAAGCCAAAGATTATTCCCCCTAGTACAAGTAATGCTCTCTAAAATTGTTCTGCAACTTGAACGCATACCCAAGCGATGCATGCCACTTGTTATGCGTCGGCCTCAATTTGTGTCAACAAGAAGGGAGAACAATTTTTTGAAGCCTCCCTAACTAAAACTCATGCAGCAGGAGGGACCACTATTCATTATACCCCCGTTCTTTTTGACCGGGGAGGAGAAGGCAAATACACCAAGCTACAGTCAGCTGGGTGCCAAGGCCCTGTTGGTAAACCCCCCTTCTGCCCCATTAAGGCACCTACAGGGGTCGCTGATGGTGGAGGATTCCCTTATGCTGTCAAGCATCCTCAGATAATCAAACTTTTGAAACCCCAAATCCCTGAGCTCACATATCATCTCTTAATATAGCCAAAATGCCAGCTCCCCGGTTTAGATAACAATATATTAGATATTTTGGAAACTACCTTCTCCTTGCTTAATAATTCCAACCCCACCTTTGCTGGTGATTGCTGGCTCTCCATGACAACAGGGGCAATCATGCCTATTGCAGTTCCTATTAATTCTATCATAGACGATGATAATACATGCCAACCCAGATTTCCTTTTAAAGTACAGTCTATAGGCACTTTTACAATATGTCTTTTAGGCGCGATGCAAAATAATACCTATGATATTGATGTTGGAGTTCCTTCCTTTGGAAATTGCTCAACAGTACAAAACTATTCCTCACCCACCCCATCTCTTTGTCCCTCCAATGGCACAGTTTTTATGTGTGGAGGAAACTCGGCCTTCCTGAGGCTTCCATCGAATTGGACCGTTGGCTGTGTTCTTGCCTTATTACTCCCTGATATAACTATTGTCCCAGGAGACAAAACTCTATGCATTCCTAGTCTAGACACCTTAGTCAAAAGACACAGGCGGGCAATACAGGCCTTACCACTCTTTGCCAGCCTTGGAATAACAGCTGCTGTGAACACAGGTACAGCTGGCTTAGGCATGGCTATACACTCTTAGCGTCGCCTGTCTCAACAACTTATAAATGATGTAAAAACTCTATCAGGAACCATTAAAGATTTGCAGGACCTAGTAGACTCCCTGGCAGAAGTGTTCCTTCAAAACAGAGAAGGCTTAGATTTACTGACAGCTAACCAGGGAGGTATTTGCTTGGCCTTAGGGGCACGATGCTGCTTTAATGCCAATAAATCAGTCATAGTACTCACTAAAATTAAGCAGCTTCAAGAATATCTAGAAAAGAGACGAAGGGAACTTTTTGAAAATCCCCTCTGGACTGGGTTTAATGGATTTCTACCCTACCTTCTTCCCCTATTAGGCCCTTTGTTGGGTTTACTTTTAATGGTGTCCATAGGACCCTGCATTATAAACAGGCTTGTACAATTTATTATAGAACAGATTAATATTTTGGCCTCTAAGCCCATACAGGTCCACTATCATCACCTGGAGATGGAAGACCATGCTGCCAACATTTAAAAGGATGTTCTACCCTTCTCACAGGCTTATTTCTTAAGTTTACATCCCCACAGATCTCTCTTTCTTACATTAAACTATAAGTAACAGCTCTTACCAACCATCTTCTGCCATTGCCATAAGGGTTCGTCCTCCATGGGCCCCTTCACTTGGGGGGGGGATGCACCCATGGAGTGAGGACGTTAGGCCATAATAACGGAGGATGCAGGATGGACTGCAGGAGGATGGATCCACGGATACCAAAACAGAAGACCTCTTAGTGACACGCTCTGGTGCATGGCGGTCGGCATGCTTCCCTTTTAAAGCCTTCTCCTCCAAAAATATGCCAAGGCCACCACGAAATCTTGTAAACATGCTCTCTCGATTCAGGAGATATTCAAAGGCCTGCTAGAGAAACAGAGCCTCTATCACCCCCTAAAACATTGGCCGGTAAGGTATGGTCAAATATTTTATATAAGAAAGGGGGAGAGGTCAGGGGCTAGAAGGAAGTTCTCCTTCAAAGTATAGCCTGACACTGAAAAGAAACAGCCCCCTGGGAGATATCCTGCCTGGGAGACATCCCGCAGCCATCTATCTCCCTGAGACATCCTGCAGCCATCTGTCTTCCGGCAACATCCTGAGGTTATCTCACTTTCTGAAGACATCCAGCAACTGCCGATAAGAGAGCTTTCCCATCCACAGCATATAAATTTCCATGTGAGAACAATAAAAGTTTGCAGCATGATCAGAACTCCAGTCTTGCTGTAATCTCTCGTGTCTCTTGTCCCTTCATTCCTCCCCAAATAAGTTTCTTGCCCACGTTGATGTGTCCCGCCGGCCGGGACAACTGACACTAACCCATACCCTACTACACTCTGACAACTAATCCTAATATGATGGAGAAAAATAACCCAAACAGAATAGAAATACAAGCAGTTCAGAGGAGGCATGGTGTATATTTGGACTTGCCTTTTGCATGATATAGTGTAGGTGTTATAAATCTAGTTAACAACACCTACTATCTTCCTAAGCTCCTGTTTTCTTCCTGAATTCTGGCCACTCTCCAGAATAGGCTCATGGTTTTGTGTCCACGATATGTACGACCTCCAAGCTCTGTGACATGGCCATGTACTGGATAGCTGAAGGGAATGCGAGCATCTCAGAAAACTCAGATATCAGTGTGACCAGGAAAGTCTCAGTGGAGAAACCCTGCTTTGGGCCTTTTGCTAACCTATTTGCCTGTTGCCATGAATGTCAGGAAGGTCTTTGCCTCAGGCCAGCCCTTTGTGAATCCTGAAGAAAACTGTTTTCAAATGGTAATAAATGGGCATCACCTGTGGCTCTTTGCTTAAATGCTTTGGAAAGGGATGTGTCTGAATCTGCCTCTTTGCCCTGTGTGAGGTAGTGGCTTAGATTCTCAGCACCAGTTGGATCTAAAGAAAAATCCAATGTGTGCATCCAAAACCAAAATGCAAAAAAGATCAGTCATGGTGTATGAAGTTTCTCACCTTCCTCTTTTAGGTTCCTAACCTCCATCAAGTGAGAATAGGGATCCTTTGGGACAAATGAGTTCTTTCATGCCCTCTAGAGATGATTGGGTTTTCTCATGACTCCAAATCACATGAAGAAACTATACCTGACAGTCAGTAGGCCTCAAATTGGAGAAGCAGAGCAGTATTAATGGCAGACCTATGTGATCAATCCTGGTTCACAGAAATAGTGTCCAGGCTACCCTGAGGTTAGGCAAATGAAGGGAAAGAGACCTTATTTTGGAAACTCTCTTTGGCTGTGCCATTCATGGAAACATCCAGCCAGAGGTTATGATGAATGTATATATGGAAGAAGATGAGGGCCTTGGTGGAGTGTTTTGGTTTTAATTGTGGTCATTTGTGTGGAGTTTGGAAGAGATGACTGGGTCCACCTGGGCTTGAACTCTGGTTGATTTCCCTCAGAGACTGAGTTCAGTGACTGACCTCAGAGAAGTAATTGCTTTGGAAAGGGATGTGTCTTAATCAGCCTCTTGGCCCTGTGTGAGGCTGTGGCTTTGATTACCAGCACTGTATGGATCTAAAAATGATCCCATGTCTGCTTCCAAAACCAAAATGGCCAAAATTGCAGTCATTGTTGATGAAGTCTCTTGCCTTCCTTTGTAAGGTTCTGAAAGAATAAAAGAAATTGAAATTGAAACGTAAAGAAACAGGTTCTGTAAAGTTTCCAGGCTGCACGCAGAACCTGAAATTCCTGTGGCAGTTAAGACAATTCCCAGAACTACCCATTAGATGTGTGTTGAAATCTTCCCTGACCACCTAGTTACTTAACAACCTCTTCCCCAAAACCGTGCAGCTAAGCACATATACATCTCAGGGCTTCAACCAATCAGTTTAAATGTATACCCCTTCTCAGGGCTGACCAATCACCCCCTGCCTGAACTGTTCCCACCAATGAATGTGCAAATCATGTTTTAGAGTTGTTATTTGATTTTCCCACAGTATACGGTGATTTGCTAAAGGAAGTTAGGATGTATGTTAAGTCCCTGCCCTCTCTAAAGAATGTATATAAAATCTGCTCATGTTTTTCTTGGGGCTCTTTGTTTTTTTGCTCCTCTGAAGTGAGCTCTGAGCCCCAGCATGCTGGACCCCCAATAAACCCTTTGCTGTTTCATGAGAAATTCTCTTGGTGGTCTTTTCCTCCGATGTTCGGCCCACCTTTTCATCTGGAGGCCCTAGCTGAGAAATCCAGCAGTGAGGAACAAAAGACCCCAATGGACTCCTTTCAGAGTAATTCAGGTGCCTCTTTCTGGTTTCGGGTTTCAGGTTAGGGCTTGGCAAAATGGTTGTCGGTGAAGAACATTAGCTCTCTGCGATGGTGGCTGACAGATGTGTCACAGAGTCACAGGCCACGTCCCTGGGGGAAACTCCAGAGGACTCGGGAAATTGAGGATTAGTAGATTCCTCAACTCGGTTATTTTTTGCTTCAGGATTCGGTTTTCCAGCCCATCAGGTTTTGCTGGCTACTCAGTTTTGTTCATTGTCAGGAACTCATGTTGAGTTTACTGTCTGTCTTTATTGTCTAACCCATCAGGTTTGGCCAGTTACTCAGTTCTAATCTTTTTCTTGGACTCATGTTAAACGTTTACTGTTTGTCTTTGTCTGTGTCACGTTTGTGTATTCACTGTCCCTGTTTGAGTAACTCCCATTATGGGACATTATGGGACAAAGCACTTCCATGCCTCTGTCCCTTAACCTTGATCATTGGACTGATGTTCGCTCAAGTACCAAGAATCTTTCTTTTTCAGTAAAATGCCGGATCTGGCAGACTCTCTGTGCTTCAGAATGGCCCATCCTAGGAGTTGGATGGCCCCGAGAAGAATCCTTCCACTTCCCTCTAATCTGAAAAGTCAGAGATATTGTCTTTCACCGGGGCCACTTGGCCACCCAGATTAACAGCCATATACCCCTTCCCCCACGATCTTATCATTCCAACATTCTGCTCCTCCCCCTCTTCCCTCCATTCTGAGTCACAAGACTGGACACTCCTCTCTCTCCTTATCCTCTACCCTCGCTCCCCAACCCACAACATGTTCCAGATGATCCTCCCCGCCGCTGACTCAGCCTCTCCGCCGCTAGAGGCAATTGGGCCAGACCCAAGCCCTCCAGGGGACTTCCCCGCAGCAGCAGCAGACCCTGCTCCCCTGAAGGAAGCTGGGTCACCTAAAGGAACCCGCAGGAGATAAATAATATAAAACTCGGAAGCCCCAGTGATGCTCCCTCTCTGTCCCTATGGGCCCATGAACCGACCCAACTGGGACCCCAACACCTTTGAATGTAGGTAGCATCTGTCCACTTATCGCCGTTCTCTAATAGTGGGTCTCTGAGCGGCTGCCACAGGGCCGACTAATTTGGCCAAGGTAAGAGAGATTATCCAAGGGCCTAATGAGTCTCCTTCTATGTTTCTGGAGAGAATTATGGAAGCGTATAGAAAATATATTCCTTTTGATCCTCAGGCAGAAGACCAAAAGCCATCTGTTGCAATGGCCTTTATCGAGCAGACTGCCCTAGATATTAAGAGAAAGTTACAACGTCTAGATGGATTATAAGATATGACCTTAAGAGATTTAGTCAGAGAAGCTGAGAAAGTATATTATAAGAGAGAAACTGAGGAGGAAAGGGAATAGAGGAGAGAGAAGGAAAGGGAACAAAAGAAGGAGGAAAGAAGCAAATGGCAGAGTAAAGCATTGCCTAAGGTTCTGGTCACAGCAGCAAATAGGCCAGAAGTTAAAAAGCAGGGATACATAAAGGCATACCTGGGCCCACGCCAAAGGCTGCCGTTGGCCTCAAATCAATGTGCCCACTGTAATAAAAAAGAACACTGGGCCAAAGAGTGCCCCCAAAAGAAGCAGCCACGCCAGCCCACCTTGCTGACTCTAGAAGAGGACTAGGAAATTCGGGGCTCAGATCCCCTCCCCCAGCTCAGAGTAACATTTGAAGTTGAGGGGAACACAGTGAACTTTGAAGTGATTACAGGAGCAGTATACTCAGCCCTTAAGACTTCACTGGCCCCCCTATCAATTAAATCGTCCCTAGTTCAAGGGGCTAATGGCAGTAGATATCAGGCTTGGAAAACTAAGATGAATATGGACCTCGGAAAGGAAAAAGTCCACCACTCTTTCCTAGTAATCCCAGAATGCCAGGCCCCATTGATGGGCAGAAATATGCTTACCAAACTCTGGACTAGAATAACCTTTAACCCTAATGGTCCCCAAGTGGGGGTTCTAAAGCCTGCAGTATTAACTCCCATAGTAACATCTTTGACTATGTCTGTAGAAGATGAACATCAACTCTTCGCGCCCCCTAGGACTGATCAAACAGGCAAACTACCCCAGAAATGGATAAAAGATTATCCTAATGCCTGGGCAGAAACTGCTGGGTTAGGTCTAGCCATCAACAACCTCCAATAGTAGTAGAATTAAAAGCCTCTGCGTCTCCAATTAGTGTTAAACAATATCCTCTAAGCAAAGAAGCTAAGGATGGGATAAGGCCCCATATTCATAAATACCTGGGTCTTGGGGTCCTAAGGTCCTGTCAATCAGCCTGGAACACCACCCGGTACCAGTAAGAAAGCCAGGAACTGGGGACTACCGTCCTGTTCAAGACCTAAGAGAGATAAACAACAGAGTGCAGGACATTCACCCCACAGTACCCAATCCATATAATTTGCTTAGCACTCTGAATCCGGAGCAGAAATGGTACACTGTGCTGGACTTAAAAGATGCTTACTTCTGCTCGCCTCTACATAAGGACTGTCAGTTGCTGTTAGCTTTAGAGTGGATAGACCCAGAACCTGGAACATCTGGCCAACTAACCTGGACTAGACTCCCACAGGGGTTCAAAAAACCCCCCATTCTCTTTGATGAAGCCCTCCACAGAGACATCAATGACTTCAAAACTGCACACCCCAAAGTCACCCTACTCCAATAGTCGATGATCTTCTACTGGCAGCCAACACCAAGGAGACCTATGAGTCTGGGACCCAAGCACTATTATTCGAGCTTGCTCGACTTGGATATATGGCTTCTGCCAAAAGGCCCAAACTTGTCAGCAAGAAGTAATCTTCCTGGGTTATTCTCTTAGGGGTTGCAAACGATGGCTCCCTGAGCCCAGAAAAAAAACTGTTTTGCAGATACTGCCCCCATCTAATAAGAGAAAACTCAGAGAGTTTCTTGGGACTGCCAGCTTTTGCAGGTTATGGATTCCTGGGTTCGTATCTCTGGCTGCCCCTTTATACCCGCTGATAAAGGGGGATGCCCACTTCCAATGGACCCCTGAGCACCAACAAGCTTTTGATAATGTCAAAAAAAGGTGCTGCTATCTGCTCCGGCCTTAGCACTCCCAGATGTAGAAAACCCTTCACTCTCTATATGGAGGAAAAGAAAGGAATAGCACGGGGAGTGCTCACTCAGTCTTTGGGACCTTGGAAAAAGCCAGTAGCGTATTTATCCAAAAAACTGGACCCATTGGCTAGCGGGTGGCCCATTGCTTAAGTGCTATAGCAGCGGCAGCCCTTCTAATAAAAGATGCTCATTAATTAACGTTGGGACAGAAGCTAACCATTATAGCCCCCCATGCCCTGGAGAGCATCATCTGTTAGCCTCCAGAGAGGTGGCAATCAAACTCCAGAATAAACCACTACCAGAGCCTCTTGCTTGACAAAGACAGAATAACGCTGGGACCCCTGCTCCACTCAACCCACCTACACTGCTGCCAGAAGAATCATCAGGACCCGTCACTCATGAGTGTCAACACATACTGGCAAGGAAACCAGTATACAACAAGACTTGAAGGATCAGCCACTGCCTCGCCCTGAAGTCGTATGGTTTACGGATGGCAGCAGCTTCCTCCAAGATGGTAAGCGGCGGGCTGGAGCAGCAGCAGTTAGCAAAACTGATTTCATCTGATACTCTGGTCTCCCAGAAGGGACATCAGTCCAAAAAGCAGAACTGATTGCCCTTATGAAAGCATTGGAAGTAGCAACAGGGAAAAGGGCCACCATATAAACTGATAGCCACTATGCATTTGCCACTGTTCATATGCTCGGGACTATTTACCAACAATGCGGGCTATTAACCTCTGCCGGGAAAAAAATAAAAAATAAAGATGAGATCCTCCACCTTGGCTCAGCAGTGCAGGGCCATAAGGAACTAGCTATAGTGGACTGTCCCGGGCACCAGAAGAGAAACAACCCTGTGGCAGTTGGAAACAGAAGGGCAGATGAGGAAGCTTAATTGGCAGCCCTAAACGGAGTGACTCTGTTAACTTTTTCCACACCGGGGGGAACAAAATTCAGGAGACTTGGCCGCCCCGGAACATTCAGGCAACTTATCATCTGAGGAGACAGATACAGAAATCTGGGACCCTACAGAGCCAAGTTTACAATTTCAAAAAGCCCACCTTTATGTCAAAGACGTACACCAGCTCAACCACTTAGGCTCAAAGAAGTTATAGGCACTCTTAAAGGACCGAAGAAAGGACTTATTATTGACTGACTCAAAGAGGAAAAAAAATAGCTGAGCAGGTGACTAGAGCTTTTCAAGTCTTCCAATTAGTTAATACTTTCCCATCCAAGATTCCTGCAGGGAAGCGCATACGAGGAACCAGACCAGGACAATTCTGGGAAGTGGACTTTTCTGAAATTAAGCCAGCAAGGTATGGACTTAAATATCTCCTAGTCTTTGTAGATACTTTTTCAGGATGGGTCGAAGCCTTCCCCATGGAGAAAGAAACAGCTCAGATGGTGGTCAAAAAGATCCTAGAAGACAGTTTTCCAAGGTTCGGCCTGCCTAAGGTAATAGGGTCTGATAACGGACCGGCATCCGTGGCCCAGGTAAGTCAGGGATTTTCCAGGACCCTGGGGCTTAATTGGAAGTTATATTGTGCTTATAGACCCCAGAGCTCAGGACAGGTAGAAACGATGAATAGAACCATCAAAGAGACTTAACGAAATTAATCTTGGAGACCGGCATAAAAAATTGGACTATGCTCCTACCTCATGTACTTTTTCGTGCAAGAAATACCCCTCCGCCCGTTTGTGTAACCTCACCCCTTATGAAATTCTCTACGGTGCCCATCCTCCATTAAGGGACCTAACCCCAACTCTTAGATTAATGATTCCTTTCACACACCCTTGCTAGACAGACTTAAAGCCCTTGAACAAACCCAGCACCCAGCGATACCTGTGGAAACAGTTGGCCACTGCTTATCATCCTGGAGACGAGGGAACTCCACATCGATATCAAGTGGGAGACTTCGTCTACATGAGACAGTATCGGGTGTCATCCCTGGAACCCTGCTGGAAAGGACCATACCAGGTGCTGCTTATAACACCTACAGTGGTGAAAGTGGATGGGATCACTTCCTGGATCCATGCCTCCCATCTCAATCCTGTGCCCTGTCCATACTCTGGCTGGAAACTGGAACAGACTGGTAACCCTCTCAAGTTGCATGTCTGTGGTGTGGGTAGGGCTATGGATTCTTCCCCTGACCACCAGCAGTCCTAATCCCCATCGCCTGTTCAGCAACAATGGCAAGTTATAAATCCTACTGGGCAAGTAGTGTGGTCTATTTCACATACAGCCCCCTTATGGACTTGGTGGCCATCTCTCCACCCGGACATTTGTCAGCTTGCCATAGGCCTCTCTGACTGGGATCTCCCTGACATAGTGGACCCCACACAGATCCCACTAAAGCCCAAACCAGGGCAACATAGACCAACTTACCCCATGAATTATTGATGTCATCTCCCCAGCTCAGGTGTAAACTAGCCAGTCTTGTTTATTAAGTGTGCCCAGCTGATTTCTGAAATCGCAAACAGGCCAAAACCTGTGGAGGACCCAGTGACTTTTATTGTAGATCTTGGGGTTGTGAACACACGGGAGCTACATTGTGAAACCCAAACTCCCCAGACAGTATGATTCGGTAGGATGAAATGACATCTGGATTGATCCCAATAAATGTGCCGCTATCCAAGTGGTGTCAAAAACTTGCTGTGGAAAAAATAGTCTATGTTACCCCCTCAATATAACTTTCACTTCCAAAGGAAGGGGCTACCTCAGAACAACATGGCCTATGGGAAATACTTGGGGAATGCGATTCTATATTAATGGCCCTGGTTATGACTTTGGTCTCTGGTTCACCATCCGGCTTAAAAAGGAAGAAAATCCCACAGCAATAGGGCCCAATCCATTCAAGTCAGGAATTAAGCCTCCTAAACCTCCCATGCCTAGATCTACCAAAACCCCTCTACCATCTCATACTTCGCAGTTTCCGTCTTTGCCTACTTCCCCAGTCCAGAGTACAGCTGACTCCTCCCCCTGGGAACTAATTAAAGGAACCTTTATGGTACTGAACTCCACACAGTCAGAACTCCTTGCATTTCAACCCAGGTATTTGACAGCTCTGTACATTATTGTGTAATGGTGCAGATACCCCCCAGGGTGCTCTATCATGATCCAGAATCCTTTGAAGGTCTACTAGGTGGACAAACAACCCGATTTTGCCGGGAGCCAGTGTCCCTTACTCTAGCCATCCTATTGGGGCTAGGAGCTGCTGCAGGAGTGGGTACAGGAACAGCTGATATGATCCATGGGTCACAACAAATGGCCTGATTAGAAACAGCAATAAATCAAGACTTGAAGACGTTAGAGACCTCCATCACAGTTTTGGAGGAATCCTTAACCTCTCTCTCTAAAGTTGTTTTACAGAACAGGTGAGGATTAGACCTCCATTTAATAAGGGAGGGGGGCCTCTGTGCTGTACTGAGAGAAAAATGCTGTTTTTATGCTGACCATACTGGAGTTGTAAAATAATCCATGAGTAAATTGAGAAAATGCCTTGAAGAGCACCAGAGAGAAAGGGAGATTCAACAAGTGTGGTTTGAATCATGGTTTACCTTGTCCCCCTGGTTAACTACACTCCTATCAGCCTTAGCTGGACCCCTGATCATGCTTATGGTGTTGATAACTGTGGGACCTTGATTGCTTAACCTCATAGTTTCCTTTCTCCAGGCTCAGATTGGGCAGGTAATACTCATGGTAATCAGACAGAAATACACTTCACTGGCAGAAATAGAATGTGAGACCCCACAAAAATTATGATTCATTACTTTTAAAATTAAAAGTAGGCAGAAAAAGGAGAAATGAAAGAATTAAAGAAATTAAAATTGAAACGTAAAGAAACAGGTTTTGTAAAGTTTACAAGCTGTGCTCAGAACCTGAAATTCCTGTGTCAGTGAAGACAATTCCCGGAACTGCCCATTAGATGTGTTGAAATCTTTCCTGACCACCTAGTTACTTAACAACCCCTTCCCAGAAACCGTGCATCTCAGCACTTATACATCTCAGGGCTTCAACCAATCAGTTTAAATGTATACCCCTTCTCAGGGCTGACCAATCACCCCCTGCCCGAACTGTTCCCGCCAATGAATGTGCTAATCATGTTTTAGAGTTGTTATTTGATTTTCCCACAGTATATGATATTTGCTAAAGGAGGCTATGATGTATATAAAGTCCCTGCACTGTCTAAATATTGTATATAATCTCTTCTCAAGTTGTTCTCGGGGCTCTTTGTTCTTTCCTCCTCTGAAGTGAGCTTTGAGCCCCAGCATGCTGGACCCCCAATAAACCAATTGCTGTGGCATGAGACAATAGGTGCTTGGGTTTTCTCATGTCTCCAAATCACATAAAGAATCTATACCTGACAGTCAGTAAGCCTCAAATTGGAGAAGCAGTGCAGTATTAGCGGCAGGGCTATTTGATCACTCCTGATTCAAAGGAAGGGTGTTCAGGCCACCCAATGCCCTTCTGGACTTCAAATATTACCTAGATTTCTGTTTTCATACTTATATTTCACCAGTATATTCTTGTAAATATCGCAGGTTCCCAATACCATAATTCATCCTGCAGAATGATTCCTAAACCAAATCGAACCTGTTATTACCCTTAACCATGCAATATTTCCTCAATATAACTTAACAGAAGAACAAGGATATTGTTGGTCTTACAATACAGGAATGTAGGGGATCTTCCTCCTGCTGAGAACCTCAAAGTTCCGTGCAGAAATGATCCCTGAAGAAGATGTAGACACCTATGAAAGACCTGAGAGAGCAAAAGTCAACTTCCATGTAAAACAACCTGGTCAAAATGAAGGGATGTGTCTGAAAGCCTCTCTCTTCTTAATGTAGATTAAATCGACCAAACCAGGCCTGTGTGGAGAGCTGTTCCCGGGTGCCTATGGTTGATATACCATTCTATCTTGTGAAAGTGTCACAGGAAGTATGGGCAGCCTCCATCTCATGGGACCCTTGTAAGCAACGGTTAGGAAAAAGTGGTTGCCAACCCAGTGACCTCATTCAGTTCATGAAGGAAGTGACCTATCACACTTCCTTGGTGATGGAACTCTCTGAACTCGGGATCCAGGAAGCCAGGCACCCAGAGCCAGTCCCAGTCCCAGTCCCAGTGGTCTCATTTGTTTGGATTTACCAAGGACAGAGTCAGTCTTTCTTAGTACCTACTGAAGTGAGAATGGGCAAATGCCAGGAGAGCTCTGAAGAGGGGCCTTTTCTGAGAAAGCAGGTAGTGGCTCAAACATGGCTCCTGACAACTTCACAGAGTTGGCAAAGAAGTCCAGGTCTGAGATAGGACAGGCCATTTTGGTGGAACATAGTATGCCCCACCAGTCAGAGGACACTCAGGATACTCACAGACATACTTGGGGGAAGGAGATTCCGTTGTGGGTGTCTGTGTGAGTTTGTGGTTTTGTCTCATGTTCTGAGAATAGGTAGGAAAGGCGGTTTGTTTGTTTAGACTGGAATGTTTCTAGAAAGTCTTTTGACAACGCGAGTGTTTCTATGTCTGTGTATCCCACTGAATCCGTTTTTGTAGACATTTGAAAAGAGAATTCATCAATGTTTGTGTCCTGTCTAGTAGAAAGCTTCCCAGCATTCATCTTGCCAAATTAAAGAATAAAGAGCTGCTTGCCTTATGGATGGGCAACACCTATTATCTTCTTAAGTTCCTCTTTTCTTCCTGAATACTGGCCACTCTCCAGAATAGCCTCATGGTATTATTTCCAAGATATGTACCACCTCCAAGCTCTGTGACATGATCATGTACTGGATAGCTGAAGGGAATGAGAGCATCTCAGAAAACTCAGATATCAGTGTGACCAGTAAAGTTTCAGTGGAGAAATACTACTTTGGACTTTTGCTTACCTATTGTTCTGTTGTCCTGAATGTCAGGAACGTGTTTGCCTCAGGCCACCCCTGTGTGAAACCTGAAGAAATCAGTTTTCAAATGGAAAAGGATGGGCGTCACCTGTGGCTCTTTGCTTAATTGCTTTGGAAATGGATGTGGCTGAATCAGCCTCTTTGCCCTCTGTGAGGCAGTGGCTTAGATTCTCAGCACCTGATGGATCTAAAGAAAGTTTCCAAGTGTGCATCCAAAACCAAAATGGCCAAAAGAGCAGTCATTGTGGATGAAGTCTCTCGCCTTCCTCTGTAAGCTTCCTGACCTCCATCAAGTGAGAATAGGGATCCGTTGGGTCAAACCAGTTCTTCAAAGCTCTGCAGAGGCTAGCCAATAGGTGCTTGGGTTTTCTCAGGACACCAATTCACATAAAGAATCTATACCAGTCAGTTGGCCTCAAACTGGAGAAGCAGAGCAGTATTAAATAAGGGCTATTTGATCACTCTTGGTTCACAGGAATGGTGTCTAGTCCACTCTGACTTTAGGCAAATGAGGGGCAAGGGAGCTTATTTTGGACACTGTCTTGGGCTGCGCCCGTCATGGAAACCTCTAGCTAGAGGTTATTCAGAGTGTCTATGTTGAAGAAGATGAGGGCCATGTGGGAGTGTTTTGGTTTTAATTGTGGTCATTTGTTGGTGGTTAGAAGAGAATCCTGGGTCCACCTGGGCTGGAATTCTGGTGCGATTCCCCTTAAAGACTGAGTTCTGGAACTGACCTCAGGGAAGTATTGCCATTAATTGTGTTGGGATTTTAGGCGGCCATGCATGAGAGTCGCCATTGGAAACTGAGATCTAAGCCTGGGGTGGCTATTCACCAAGCACTGTCAATCTCAGCCAGGACATCACATGATTTTATTCTGAAAGACTTGGCAGCCATTGTTGACAGTCAAAACACACATGGACCTCACATTGTAGACCTCAATGGGCCTGGCTTCATGTGGCCTTTTGGCCACTCTTTGGGAAGACTTGCCTCTGAAAATTCTCCAGAGTTTTCCTTGAAATGTGCTTCCTAAAAATTTAATGGTTCCTGAATGAATTGAAACCAACAGTTTCTCCAACTTCATCTTTGAAAAATGTCTAGATAAATACCATGAAATTTTTGAAATTTCCACGACCAGGTGGCACTGGAGAACCTTTGGATGTCCTGTTGCTGATCAAGAGTGTACCAGACAGTGCCTTCCTTGACTGGGTTTCATGAAAATGGTGTAGAACAGAGCTGCCAGTATGGTGGAGCCTGCTGAGTAGTGGGCCCAGAGCTCTGGTGTGCAGTTGTGTGATAAAACATCTGTGGTGGTGTCATGTGGATCTTACTTTGGCTTCCAAATGCTTGTGACTGACATGGTGCAGCCAGCATACCTTTGTATATTAAGCCATCTTGTTAGATGGAGAGTTTTCAGGGCAATGTTCAGAATCAAGTTGCTACGGTCAAGGGGGCAAGCAATGTGGCGTAGAAGCCTGGTTGGTGCATTCTCCTGCTGACCCTTACACACCACACGTGACAGAACTCCCTCCAGCACTGTGTCCCAGTGGAACTCCTTGTATTTTGTGAAGCAAATACCAAACTCCCAGTGCAGCAACAAGAAACACAACAAAATTGGAGAATGACCAAATGGCTTCACAGTCTACATGGAAAGATTCTTAGACCCCAGTGGCCACAGTAAACCCACAAAGAGAGAATTCAGCACTGCTACCTCATGTTCATTGGAAAATAAGAAACCATGTCCTCCATGTAACAGATGCATACACAGCTTTGATGGTCTCACTAAAAAGGAAGCTAAAGCTCCTGAAAACAACATATATTTCAAGTGTACAACCTCAAAGACAGTTTCCCAGATGTCTTGAGGCCTGCACACTTCCATGTTTGTGGAGTTTTTACAGTCTCCATTACTTTTGGAAACTCCTCTACCACCTCCAGTGTTGTGAACTCCAGAGCATTTTCCATTCCAGATATGTATTCCTAGATTTTCTAACTCTTCTCCTCTAATTGTATCATACTTGGGGCTAAGGTAATGTCAAGGCATTGTTCTGGATGAGAGTGGGAAGATTTTTTGTAGCACATATTTGCATACACATTGGATTCATTTTCCAATTATTCATTCAAAATACTGAATCCCTCATAGTAACCCACTCCCTACTAGACTCTGACTACAAATCCTATTATGATGGATAAAAATAGACCAAACCAAATTGAAATACAAGTAGTTCAGAGGATGCAAGGTTAACATTTGGACGTTCCTTTTGCATTATATATGGTAGGAGTTTTAAATCTAGTCATTTTTTTGTTGAAACACTTCTCCATGTGTTTTTAAAGTTAACAAATATGTGAATTCATGTCTCCATTTCTCTGTAGCCTATTCAGCACATATATTTTTATATGCACATATAGAATCCTACCTGGTACCACACGTACATTCTTGTGAGGTGGCTCACTTGGCAGATAAAAATTGTGAGAAGAGATCACTCCTGTTAAACACTGTTGAAACTGAAAATTCAACCTATGAGTGAGTATCCTAGCTGAACAACATTATACATAAATTCATGTTCAGTAAAATGAATATTTTTAGATCTGTGGATGATATATATTTCATGGTGAATTTCATTTGGCTTGTATATTAATACTTTTTAATTTCTGTGTGTGTATTTTAATGTATATATATATATATATATATATATATATATATATATATATACACTCTCCAGAGTTTTCAAAATATGAAATAAATGTATCTTATTATGTACTCCCTAAATTCATTAATATTTAAGTGCGTATTTATAATCAACTTTTCATAAGATTATTCTAAGACATATTCATCCTCCTGAAATACGTATTTGTTTCCTAGTACTGAAAACTAAGTTAAGTGAATTGTGCATACATATCCTAATATTTTTACACTAATTGACCCAGGTTAATATAAATGCAAGTAGATTTCTATAGGACATGATGTGTATTTTGACGTTCATTTTTTTTCAACACTTGTACATTACTATTTCCTCAGTTTATGCACATCATAAGATATATATTTCATCCACAAGTTCACAAATTTAAAGGCTTTTGTTTCACTTTCAATCACTTCCTGCTTCAGAACACATGTATTCCTCCAGGTTACATGACTGGTCTTTTCATGAGACTTCTTTCCAAACACATTATTTTCGATTTCCACAATTACTTTTGAAGCAAAACTCACACATTCTTCATGATAAACCATAACCCTAATATTACCATTAGATGTATAACTGGTTTGAATGAATGGATATATATCAATATAAGGTTTCCTGTATATTTTCAGATATCAATTTGAACCATTATTTAAGTTGGAACCAGTTATATTATTTATTCACAGTATGGTCTATTCATGCATTATTTCTATATTCATAGACACAGTGTACACCTATTTGTATTCAAAATACTAATTTACACGTCTTCAAAATACTGTTCCTAGAAATGGTGAAAGAAATACTCATGTCACCTGATCTACATATACATTTTATCACAGTAATATTCTGGAAACAAAAAGCAAATGCCACACTTATGATTGTACTAAAGCCTAAATGGAAATTGAACATGGATTACTAAAATCATCCATGTCCAGTTTGCCTATTGCTCTCAAATGTGGATCCTATTGGTGACTACATATTTGTTTCTTCCTAAGATTATATATTCAACCTCAAACCTGTTGAAAATGTCTAATCCTATTACTCACCTTATACTTTGCCTGATTTCCTAATGTCTCTATTGATATATATTTTCCCCAGTTCATCATTGTGACTGCCTCTTAACATGTGCTGACATTTACATTCACTCTCTACATGAAACCCTATTGCTAAAGACCATTTTGTCCAAATCCTATACTCACTCATCTTTCTAAAACTACCGTCTATCTTTCTAATCCTACCGACTATCCCTTTTTGACTGCATGTTCTCTTCGACATTCAATCATCCAAGGTACAATATCCTATACCATTGTATATTGATTTATCTGAGACATCTGTGCAGAAATTAATTCAAAGCTAAGTATCCCAATCAAGGGCCCAATGCCCTTCTGCGCATCAAATCTTACCTAGATTTCTGTTTTCATACCTATATTTCAACTGTATATTTTGTAAATATCACATGTTCCCATAACCATTATTCATCCTGCAGAATTATTCCTAACCCAATCGAACATGTTGTTAACCCTAACCATACACTGTTCCCTCAATCTAACTTTACAGAAGATCAGGGAGAGAGTTGGTCTTCCAATACTGGATTGTAGGGTATCTTCCACCTGATGAGAACCTCAAAGGTCCATGCAGAAATGATACATGGAGAAGAAGGCAGCTATGAAGGACCTGAGAGAGCAAAAGTCATTTTCAATGTTAAACAACCGGGTCAGGATGAAGAGATGTATCTGAATCAGCCTTTCTCTTCTTAATATAGAGAAGATGGACCAAACCAGGCCTGTGAGAAGAGCTGTTCCTGGGTGCCTATTGTTGATATACCATTCTAACTTGTGAAACTGTCACAGAAAGTAGGGGCAGTCTCCATCTCCTGGGACCCTTAGAAGCAAATATCAGTACACACTTTCTTGGTGATGGAACACTCTGAACTTGGGATCCAGGAAGCCAGGCACCCAGAGCAAGTCCCAGTCCCAGTCCCAGTGGTCTCAATTGTTTGGATTTACCAAGGACAGAGTCAGTCTTTGTTGGTACCTACTGAAGTGATAATGGCCAAATGCCAGGAGACCTCTGAAGAGGAGCCTTTTCTGAGAAAGCAGGTAGTGGCTCAACCATGGCTCCTGACAACTTCACAGAGTTGGCGAAGGAGACCAGATCTGAGACAGAACAGGCCATTTTGGGGGAACATAGTATGGACCACCAGTCAGAGGACACTCAATATATTCACCAACATACTTGGGGGAAGGAGGTGCCGTTGTGGGTGTTGGTGTGAGTTTGTGGTTTTGTCTCTTTTCTGAGAATAGGTAGGAAAGACTGTTTGTTTGTTTGGACTGGAATGTTTCTAGAAAGTCGTTTGACAACGCGAGTGTTTCTATGTCTGTGCATTCCACTGTATCTGTGGTTGTAGACATTTGAAAAGCGAATGCATCAATGGTTGTGTCCTGTCTAGTAGAAAGCTTCCCAACATTCATACTGCACAATTTAAGAATGGAGAGAGGCTTGCCTTATGGATGGGCAACACCTACTATCTTCCTAAGTTCTTGTTTTCTTCCTGAATACTGGCCACTCTCCAGAATAGCCTCATGGTTTGGTTTCCAAGATATGTACCACCTCCAAGCTCTGTGACATGGCCATGTACTGGATAGCTGAAGAGAATAGAAGCATCTCAGAAAACTCACATATCAGTGTGACCATTAAAGTCTCAGTGGAAAAACACTGCACTGGGCCTTTTGCTTACCTATTGTTCTGTTTTCCTAAATGTCAGGAAGATCTTTGCCTCAGGAAACCCCTTTGTGAAGCCAGAAAAAAAGAGTTTTCAAATGGAAATGAATGGGCATCACCTGTGGCTCTTTGCTTAGTTGCTTTGGAAAGAGATGTGGCTGAATCAGCCTCTTTGCCCTGTGTGAGGCAGTGGCTTAGATTCTCAGCACCTGATGGATCTAAAGAAAGTTTCCAAGTGTGCATGCAAAACGAAAATGGCCAAAAGAGCAGTAATTGTGGATGAAGTCTCTCACCTTCCTCTGTAAGCTTCCTGACCTCCATCACGTGAGAATAGGGATCCTTTGTGTCAAATCAGTTCTTCAAAGCCCTACAGAGGCTAGCACATAAGGGCTTGTGTTTTCTCATGACACCAATTCACATAAAGAATATATACCAGACAGTCAGTAGGCCTCAAATTAGAGAAGCAGAGCAGTATTAAGAGCAGGACTATTTGATCACTATTGGTTCACAGGAAGGGAGTCCAGGCCACCCTGACTTTAGGCAAATGAGGGGCAAGGGAGTTCATTTGGAAAACTGTCTTGGGCTGTGCCCCTGATGGAAACCTCCAGCCAGAGGTTATGAAGAGTGTCTATGTGGAAGAAGATGAGGGCCATTTGGGAGTGTTTTGGTTTTAATTGTGGTCATTTGTTTGGTGGTTGGAAGAGATGCCTAGGTCCACCTGGGCTTGAACTCTGGTGTGATTCCCCTTACAGACTGAGTTCAGGAACTGACCTCAGAGAAGTATTGCCATGAATTGTGTTGGGATTTTAGGAGACCACGCATGAGAGTTGCCTTTGGAAACTGAGATCAATGCCCAGGGTGGCTTTCCACAGAGCATTGTCAATCTCTGCCAGGGCATCACATTATTTTATACTGAAAAACTTGGCAGCCATCATTGACAGTCAAAACACACATGGGCCTCACATTGTAGACCTCAATGGGCCTGGCTTCATGTGTCTTTTTGGCCACTCTTTGGGAAGCCTTGCCTCTGAGAATTCTCCAGAGTTTCCTTGAAATGTGCTTCCTCAAACATTAATGGTTCCTGAATGAATTGAAACCAACAATTTCTCCAACTTCATCCTTGAAAAATGGCTAGATAAATACAATGAAATTTTTGAAATTTTCATGACCAGGTGGCACTGGAGAACCTTTCAATGTCCTCTTGCTGATGAAGTGTGTACCAGACAGTGCCTTGATTGACTAGGTTTCATGAAAATGATGTAGAACAGAGATACCAGTATGTTGGAGCCTGGTGAGTAGTGGGCCCAGAGCTGTGGTGTGCAGGTGTGTGATAAAACATCTGTGGTCGGGCCATGTGTATCTGCCATTGACTTCCAAATGGCTTGTGGCTGACATTGTGCAGCCAGGAATCACTTATATGTCTGATAACTCTCCATATAAGGCATCTTGTTATATGGAGATGTTTCAGGACAATGTTCAGAATCAGGTGCAATGGTCAAGGGGACAAGCTATGTGGGATAGAAGCCTGGTTGATGCATTCTCCTGCAGACCCTGACCCATCTCATGTGAAAGAACTCCCTCCAGCACTGTGTCCCAGCTGAATTCCTTGTATTTTGTGAAGCAAATAACAAATTCCCAGTGCAGCAGCAAGAAACACCACGAAAAGTGGAGGATGACCAAATTGCTTCACAGTCCACACGGGGAGTCACTTAGCCTTCAGTGGCGACAGTTTACCTACACAGAGTGAATTCAGCACTGCTGCCTCATGTCCTTTGAAAAACAAGAAACCATGTCCTCCAGGTCACATAGATGCAGATCCAGCTTTGATGGTCTCATTAGAAAGAAAGCTAAAGCTCCTGACAACAACATATATGTCAAGTGCCCATCGTCAGAGGCAGTTTCTAAGGAAGTCTTCAGGCTGGCAGAGCTCCATGTTTGATAGCATTTACCTATTAGACCAGGATGCAAGAAAAGACCACTGACTCCAATTAAAATCAAGTTAAAGCAAGCTTATATTTTCCACTGCCCAGGTGGCCTCTCCCTCCCAAAACAGTGGGAACAAGACAGCCACCCAAATTTCCTACAGCCCAGGTTTATAACCCAGAATTTTACACTACAGGGGGGTTAAAATATCAGAACTTTGACAAGCATCAAACTAATCGTAGTTTATATATATATATATATATATATATATATATATATATATATATATATATATATATATTTGCTGGCCCCAACATCAGAATTTATGAAGACCATTAGAGCCTCAGAGAGGGTCATTGTCTGGCCAGGGAAGGCCAGTATTTATGAGGTGTCAATAAAGTTTCATAGAGGGCTGTTCCTGGTCAAAGAGCCAGGCATGGGTGAGTTCAAGGCCACGGGCAGGCATTGCAAGCAGGTTCAGAATTTGGTGTAATTTATAGTTAAGCCAAAATTTTCTTTTCATGGCTTTGTGGCAAGATGGATCCCAATTTTAATAAAAGATCAGGTTGGGTCTATCATTCCCCCCTTTTCTAATGTGTCCCTTTCAAATCTTTGATAGGGTAGGGGAAGAGCACTGAGGGAATTTTAATACCTCACGTAACAGTCTCCATATTTTTTGAACTCACACAAAACCAGTCTCCCTGATTTTACCTGACTTAATTAATTACTTAAAATGAAAGTCTATTTATTTTTGGCTCCATTGTTGTAAGAAGAGTGGCGTCACTCATTTTGGCTTCTTCTGAGCTGAGAGAGGGTGACATGAGGGGGCACAGCATGAGGGACATGAGTTGCCTTTCAGAAGTCAGTTCGGTTTGAAGTCTGGTTGTGGTAGAACAGTTTGTAAAGTCATCTGGGGATGGGTTCTTCTATGAGAGAAACAAAAACCATGAGTACTGAATAAATGTTGCAGCTGCTGAAACAAGTCACTGTATAGATGTCCCCTCATCTGTCTTCAATATCCCCAGTTATCAGGACTTTCAACTTAATATTTAACTTTTAGTGTCACAGTTGTCCCACCCCATAAGATACAGTTTAATAATTTAATGTCATCTGATCTTGCAAATTCCTTTTACTAGTATGACCTCTGTGTGTAATAGAGAAACCTTTAATTCTGTTAGTCAGGGCTGGATAATCATACTAGCAAACACCAAGCCTACCTGTGTCCTGTCTCATAGAAAGCTTCCCAGCATTCATCCAGCACAATTTATGAATTGACTGTGGCTTGCCTTATTGATGGGCGATACCTAAGTTGCTGTTTTCTTCCTGAATTATGGCCAATCTCCAGAATAGGCTCATGGTTTTGTGTCCAAGATATGTACTACCTCCAAGCTCTGTGACATGGCCATGTACTGGATAGCTGAATGGAATGGCGAGCATCTCAGAAAACTCACATATTAGAGTAACAAGGAAAGTCTCCGTGGAGAAACCCTGCTTTGGGCCATTTGCTTACCTATTGTTCTGTTGCCCTGAGAGTCAGGAAGGTCTTTGTCTCAGGCCAACCCTTCGTGAATCCTGAAGGAAAGATTTTTCAAATGGAAATGAATATGCTTTACCTTTGGCTCTTTCCTTAATTGATTTGGAAAGAGATGTGTGTGAATCAGCCTCTTGGCCCAGTGTGATTCTTTGACTTAGATTCTCAGCACCTGATGGATCTAAAGAAAGATCCCATGGGTGCATAAAATCCAAAATGGCAAAAAGAGCAATCATTGTTGATGAAGTATTTTGCCTTCCTCTGTAAGGTTCCTGAATTCCATCAAGTGAGAATAGGGATCTTTTGGGTCAAATGAGTTCTTCAAATCTATTCAGAGGCTATCCAATAGGTGCTTGAGTTTTCTCATCTTTCCAATTCACATAAAGAATCTGTACCCGACACTCAGTAGGACTCAAATTGGAGAAGCAGAGCAGTATTAAGGGCAGGCCTATTTGATCACTCCTGGTACACAGGAAGGGTGTACAGGCCACTGGGAATTTAGGCAAATGAGGGGCAACAGAGCTTATTTTGGACACTGTCTTGGGCTACGCTAATGCTATCAAATGTCAATCCTATTGTTGACTTCATATTTGTTTTATCCTAAGCTCACATATTCATCCTCAACCCTGTTGAAAATATCTAATCCCATCACTCACTTTATTCTTTTCCTGATTTCCTAATGTCTCTATTGATATCTGCTTTCCTACATATTTTGCCCTGTGCATCATTGTGACTGACTCTTCACTTGTGTCGACATTTACATTGACTCTCTAACCAAAACCCTATTGCTAAAGAACTTTTGTTCCAAATCCTATACTCACTTTTCTTCCTAAACTTACCGACTATCTTTCTAATCCAACTGACTATAACTTTTTGAATGGATGTTCTCTTCTACATTCAATGATCCAAGTACAGTTCAGGTTTCTATTCAACCGGGTGAGGGAGTAGATTCTGCAGTTTGGCAATTGGGGACAGCACATTCTGGCAACAAGATTAGCAAAGAGTTCTCAAGATTTCAACAGTGTTTTGTTAAGCGTACAGAAAAACAGGAAGTGACAAGTACATATTTTATTAACCTTTCATTCCCCACTTCTTTTTCTGGCTACTTTTAATCATAAAAGTGATCGTTGTGGGGTGTCACATTCTATGTCTGCAAGTGGGGTATTACCATAATTTTAATTTGTCCAATTTGAGCTTGGAGAAAAGAAATTACATGATTGAGGAAACAGGGTTTTATAGTTAGTAATACTATGAGGATTATTATTGGACCGGCCAGGGTTGATAAAAACGTAATTAACCAGGGGGACTGTGTAAAAAAAGATTCAAACTACCCTTTTGTGCCTCTCTCTCTCGTTGTTGCTCTTCAAGGCATCTTTTTAATTTACTCATAGATTTTTTTACAACTCCAGTATTGTCGACATAAAAACAACATTCTTCCCTCAATGAAGCACAAAGGCCCCCTTCTGTCATGAAAAGGAGGTGCAACACTCGCCTTTTCTGTAAAACAACTTCAGAGAGAGAGGCTAAAGATTCCTGCAAAGCTGTGATGGAGGTTTCTAAAATCTTTAAGTTTTGATCTATTGCTGCTTCTAATTGGGTCACTTGTTGTGTCCCATGGACCAGAGCAGTGGTTCTTGTGCCCAACCCTGCAGCAACTCCTATTCGTAATAGAATGGCTAAGGTGAGGGACATATGTTCCCAGCGGAACCGGGTTGTATGTCCCCCTCTTTGATCTTCAAATGAAACTGCGTCATGATAGAGCACTCTGGGAAACATCTGCACCATTTCACAATTAATCACATCTGTTCACCATTTCATGAAAACATAAACAATGTTTAAGTATATAGAATTATACTGTTGTAGGGACGGACAAGGCAAGGCACCTAAGATAGCACCAAAGACACGGAAACAGTCTTTTTTGGTTTCAACCAGATTCAGAGGGCATTGCTTCTGTTGTAATCAATTAATCCCCTGAAACCCAAGTTACGTAGTTTCAGAATTTTGTACCCAACACGTAAGGGAAGGGGCTCAGAAGTTCACAGTCTGCAGAAGTTCACAAAAAGCAGTTTTTGTTTCTGTTTTTTCCTCAGTTTGGGCAAGTTAACTTTTCAAGGACCTGGGTGGGGGTGTCTTCCGTTTCTTTTTTTCCCCCTTCCAGCTGTTTCCATACAGCCCAGTTTGTAACTTCTTTATCTTAGAAATGTAGCCATCTCTGTGAAGCCCCAGCTCAAGGACAGAGGCCTTTTTTTCAAATATTTTGTGAAAAACTAGTAAGGGTGTGTCTAGATCAGGAGTGCTGAATTTATTAGCCAGTTGCCAAGGAGACCAGGGCAACACAAAAATAGGCAGTTTATCTACAGTGAACTCTTTTATCGGGACTCTTTTGCTGAAAGTCCTAAATCAGCCATGGTGAAGACTTCTGGAGAAGGTCAGTTAAGACTTTTCTGTGGGCCTGGTACAGAGGGGGACAATTTGGAAGGCAGGGATAAGAGCAGCTCTGTGGATCTGAGAATGAGGAAGGAGAGATGTAAAAGAATATTGGGAGAGGGCTTTGGGATCTTAATAGCAACAAAAACTTGAGCAGTAGAACAGATAGAACAGAGGGGGAGACGGGAGTGAGATTCCAAAAAGCCTGTGAGGGACTTTAAATTCTTAGTAACCTGTTTTTAGTGATGACAAAGCAACATTAAAGGCCATTTTCATTACATCTTGTATTAGGGTCTGAGGATTCTTCTCAGCGGGTTTGAGCTTTGCATTAGGTGGTAAGAGGACTGGGTGGGACCCGGTGCGGGCACTGACAGGAGAGGAGAGGAGTGAGTGAATGGAGTGGTACCTCAGTACCTGCAACCTCAGCAAGGGAGCAATGGTCTGAGAACCAGTCGAGATTTGGGTTTTTGATCTAGATATTGGAGGGGAGAAATCAAGTTGCTGAGGTGGGAGTGACAGCAGAGAGTCTGGAGCACAAGGCTGAGGGTGAGCATCTATTGGAGAAGCATAGTTCAGGATGTGAGCAAAGGAGAGAGAAGGCCTCCACATAGCGGAATCTCCTTTCACCCTTTTGAGCACTTGCAGAAGTTAAAAAGGTCACACAGAATTTGAGGATCTAGAGACCCCTCTGGGGGCCATCGGTTTTGGTTATCTAATTCGTAATATGGCCAATGCTGTGTACAGAATTTGATGAGGAGTTTGGGTTCCATCTGACAGTCCCTGTATGCTCACATCCCCATGACTTACAATAGAAGTCTGCTCTCCCCCCCCACAGCCGTGACTGTTTGTGGCTTTGATAGTCTGCCGGGCAAACATAGTAATCTAGGCTAGCCAACCTGCATCTGGCTCACGTGTCCCTACATCTATAATGTTTGTTTCCATTATCTATGGTACGGAAGGGATTTAATGTAATTTTAGTGGGATCCTGTTAATCAGGGATATCCCAATAGGAAAGACCTATAGCCAGCTGACAAATGACTGGGTGGAGAGATGGCCACCAGGTTCGTAAGGGGGCTGTATTCGAGATAGGCCATACTTCGTATCCAGTAGGATTTGTGATCAGCCATCGCAGCTTAAGGGGCTGATGAGGGTTAAGACTACTGGTAGTCAAGGGGAGAATAAATATCTTCCAGGATCTTCTTTACAACCATTTGCGATGTTTCTTTTTTCTTCTTTTTTATTTCTTTTTTTTTGTGTGTGTGTGGGGAAGGCTTCAATACATCCTGAAAATGTATGTTCAAAGACTAGGAGTTATTTAAGTCCATACCTTACTGGCTTAATTTCAGTAAAGTCCACTTCCCAGAATTGTCCTCATCTGGTTCCTCATAGGTGCTTTCCTGCAGGAAGCTTGGAAGTGTAAGCTTTAACCAATTAATGGACCTGACAGGCTTTTGTTACCCATTCAGTTATTTCCTTTTGCTGTGAGTAGGTTAGTGGAAAACTGTGTTCTTGATCCTTCACGAATGAATGCAGTTTCTTTGAACAAAGGTGAGTGAGTTGATGAACATTTGCTACTGACATAGTTAGAGCCATGATTATAGGAGTAGTTACTGAAGGATTAAAAAATTCCACTTGAGGGCCTTCAGGCTTAAAGGTTATTTTGGCCCAGAGCTTGCTGAGCAGAACTCTGCCCATCAATGGGGCCAGGCATTCTGGGATTACTAGGAAGGAGTGATGGATTTTTCCTTTTCCCTGGTCCATGGTCCTCTTAGTTGTCAAAGCCCGATATTTACTTCTGTTAGACTCTTGAATTAGAGACCTTTTATTCGGTAGAGGGCCCAATGGGCCTTATGGGCTGAGTATATTGCCCCTGTATCTACTTCAAAGTTTATTGTGTTCCCCTCCACTTCAAAAGTTACCTTGAGGTCAGGGAGAGGATCTGAGCCCGGACTTTCTTAGTATTCCTCCAGAGTCAGAATATCTGGCTGGCATGGCTGTCTCTTTCTAGGGCACTCTTTGGCCCAGTGTCCTTTTTCTTTAGAGTAGGCACATTGATCTGAGGCCAGGGGTGGCCTCTAGTGTGTGCCCAGGTATCCCTTCCTGTTTCTTAGTTTCTGGCCTATTTGTTGTTGTGACCAGGACCTTAGTCAATGCCTTAGTCTGTCTTTTGTTTCTTTTATCCTCACTCAGCTCCCTTCTCTTCCTCAGTTTCTCTCTTAAAGTATACCTTCTCGGGTTCTCTGACTAAATCCCTCAAAGTCATATCTTGTAATCCATCTAAGCATTGTAACTTTCTTTTAATATCCAGGGCAGCTTTCCCAATAAAGGCCATTGTGACAGATGCCTTTTGATCCTCTGCCTCAGGATCGAAAGGAGTATGTCTCTTATATGCCTACATAATTATCTCTAGGAACATACAGGGAGATTCATCAGGCCCTTAAATAATCTCTCTTACCTTGGCCAAATTAGTTGGTCACCTAGCGGCCACTAAGATACCCACTATTAGAGCCCGGCGATAAGTGGACAGATGCTCCCTACCTTCAAAGGTGTTGGGGTCCCAGTTGGGTCGTTTCAAGAGAAAGCCGGCTTTGAATATGTTGGGAAGTTGTGTCGGTAACACATTTGGTCCGAGGATACTTTTTTCTAGCCTCCAGGAGGATTCTCTTTTGTTCCTCTGTCATGAAGAGAGTCCCTAGGAGTTGTTGGCAGTCATCCCAAGTAGGTTGGTGTGAAAACATCAATGACTTCACCAGACCTGAGAGCCAGGTTGGGTCCTCGGTAAAAGGGGGATTGTTATTTTTCCATTTATATAGGTCTGAAGAGGAGAAGGCCAATACTGGTAGGCTTCCATTTTTTTCCCCATGGCCATCGTCAATCATTGGTCCTTAGGGATGGAGGGAAGCAACACGGGAGTTCCAGGGTTTTCAATCATTTGCCACCGACGAGTTCCTTTAGCAAGTCCAGCTTCCTCCAGGGGAGGAGGGGCTGTGTGTGACGCAGGGGAGTTATCTGGAGGGCCCTGGGCTGGCTTAGCGTCCTCCAATTGCGGAGAGGCTGAGTCAGCAGCTGGAGAATCACTTAGAGGGTGTTGGGGGTTGTGGGACAAGGGTAGAAGATAAGGAAGGGGAGGAGAGTCCAGTAGAGTCAAATCTTGTGACTCAGGGAGAACAGAGGGTGGAGGAGGAGGAGGAGCAGAGGGGTTGAGAGATCGTGGGGGAAGGAGTAGGAACGGGGACACAGCAAGGAAAGGCTTCACCCACGGAAGAGGAGATTTGCAGAGGTCCTGCCAAGTTAAGGTATATTCCTGTTTATCAGTATGGCTATGTGGCCCTGGCTGTAAGACAATATCTCTGTCTTTTTAAATTAGTGGGAAGTAGAAAGATCCTTCTAGGGGCCATCCGAATCCAAAGGTGGGCCATTCTGAGGCACACAGAGTCTGCCAGGTCCAGCGTTTTACTGAAAAAGAAACATTCTGAGCCCTTAAGCGGACTTTGGTCCATAGATCAAGGGTCAGGGACAGAGGCATTGAAGTGATCTGTCCCATAATGAAAGATACACAAACAGTAAAAGCAACGACACAGGACACAGACAAGAGAAAACAATAAAGACAGGCAATGGACGTCCAACACTGAGACCAAGACTGAGCAGGCGGCAAAACCCGATGGGCTGGCAATACCGAATCTGAAACAAAGTATCACTGAGTCGAGGGGACTATTATTCCTCGATTCCCGAGTCCTCTGTGGCGTCCCCCAGGGACTTGGCTTGTGGCTCTGTGACACGTCTGCCAGCCACCATCAAAGAGAGCTCACACACTTCATCGACAGCCATTTTGCCAAGCCCTAACCTGAAACCTGTAACCAGAAAGAGGCGCCTTACTTACCCTGAGAGTAGCCCATTGGGGTCTCTCGTTCACCGCTGCTGGATTTCGGTGGAACCTCCATATATAAAGATCGGAAGAGCATTGGGGGAAGAGACCACTAAGAGACTCTCTCATGCAAAAACAAAGGGTTTATTGGGGGTCCAGCATGCTGGGGCTCAGAGCTCATTTGAATAGAGCAGAGAACCCTGAGAACAGCTTAAGCAGAGCTTATATACTTTCCTTGAAGAGGGCAGGGAGGAAAGTTTATTGATGGGCCTGGGCGGGTGAGCAGTTTGCGTGCAACTGGGTGAGGGAGTACATTCTGAAGTTTGGCAGTTGGGGACAGCACATTCTGGGAAAAAGATTAGAAAACACTTCTCAAGATTTCAACAGTGTTTTATTAAGCATACAGAAAAACAGGAAGTGACAAGAATCTATTTTATTAACATTTCACTACCGACTATACTTTGCCAGATTTCCTAAAGTCTCTATTGATATCTGCATTCCTACATATTTTCCCCAGTTCATCATTGTGATTAATTCTTCACATGTGCTGACATTTACATTCACTCAATACCCGAAACCCTATAGCTAAAGAACTTTTGGTCCAAATCCTATACTCACTCTCCTTTATAAACATACCGACTATCTTCCTAATACTCCTGACTATCCATTTTGACTGGAAGTTCTCTTTGAAAATCAATCATCCAAGTTACAAGGTCCTATGCTTAATACCGCAATCAAGGGCCCAATGCCCTTCTGGGCTTCAAATCTTACCTAGATTTCTGTTTTCAGATTCCTATATTTTACCTATATATTCTTGAAAATATCGCAGATTCCCAATACCATTATTCATCCAGCAGAATGATTTCTATTCCAAATCAAACCTGTTATTAACCCTAACCAATCTAACTTTAGAGAAGAGCAAGGACAGAGTTGGTCTTAAAATACAGGAATGTAGGGGATCTTCCAACTGCTGAGAAACTCAAAGGTCAATGCGCAAATGATCCCTAGAGAAGTTGTAGGCACCTATGAAGGAACTGAGAGAGCAAAAGTCATCTTTCATTGCAAACAACCTGGTCAGCATGAAGGGATGTGTCTGAATCAGCCTCTCTCTTCTTTATGTAGAGAAGAAGGACAAAACGAGGCCTCTGTGGAGAGCTGTTCCTGGTTACCAATGTTTGATATACCATTCTAACTTGTGAAAGTGTCAAAGGAATTAGGGACAGCCTCCATTTCATGGGACCTTTGGAAGCAAATGTTAGGACAACGTGCTTGCCAAGGCATTGACCTCATTCAGTTCCTGAAGGAAGTGACCTCACCTCACATTCTTGGTGAATGAACTCACTGAACTTGGGATCCAGGCATCCAGGCACACAAATCTAGTCCCAGGCCCAGTCCCAGTGGTCTTTCTTCTTTTGATTTACCAAGGACAGAGTCAGTCTTTCTTGGTATCTACTGATGTGAGGATGGCCAAATGCCAGGAAAGCTCTGAAGAGTGGCCTTTCCTGAGTAAGCAGGAAGTGGCTCACCGCTGTCTCCTGACAACTTCACAGAGTTGGCCAAGGAAACCAGATCTGAGACAGAACAGGCCATTTGATGGGAACATAGTACGGCCCACCAGTCAGAGGTCACACCCGATAGTCAGAGACCTACTTTGGGAAAGGAGGTGACTTTGTGGGTGTGAGTGTGTGTTTGTGATTTTGTCTCATGTTTTGAGAATAGGTAGGAAAGGCAGTTTGTTTGGTTTGGAGTGGACGATTTCTAACAAGTGATTTGACAAGGCGAGTGTTTTTAAGTCTGTGTATCCCACTGTGTCCATGGTTGTAGACATTAGAAAAGAGAATGCATCAAAGGATGTGTCCAGGCTAGTAGAAAGCTTACCAGAATTCTTTCTGCCCAATGTATGAAAGGAATGCGGCTTGCCTTATTGATGGGTAACACCTGCTATCTTCCTAAGTTCCTGTTTTCTTCCTGAATTCTGGCCACTCTCCAGAATAGGCTCATGATTTTGTGACCAAGATAAGTACCACCTCCAAGCTCTGTGACATGGCCATGTACTGGATAGCTGAAGGGAATGGTGAGCATCTCAGATAATTCAGATATCAGTGTGACCAGGAAAGTCTCAGTGGAGAAACACTGCTTTGGGCCATTTGCTAACCTATTGTTCTGTTCCCCTGAATGTCAGGAAGGTCTTTGCCTCAGGCCACCCCTTTGTGAAGCCTAAAGAAAACAGTTTTCAAATGGAAATGAATGGGCATCACCTGTGGCTCTTTGCTTAATTGCTTTGGAAAGGGATGTGTCTGAATCAGCCTCTTGGCCCTGTGTGAGGTTGTGGCTTAGATTCTCAGCACCTGGAGGATGTAAAGAGAGATCCCATGTGTGCATCCAAAACCAAAATGGCCAAAAAGCAGTCCTTGTGGATGAAGTCTGTCGCCTTCCTCTTTAAAGTTCTTGAAATCCATCAAGTGAGAATAGGGATCCTTTGGGTCAAATGGGTTCTTCAAAGACCTGCAGAGGTGCTTGTGATTTCTCATGACTGCAAATCACATAAAAATATATACCTGACACTCAGTTTTCCACAAATTGGAGAAGCATAGAAGTATTAACGTCTAGCATATTTGATCACTCCTGTTTCACATGAAGGGTGTCCAGACCACCCTGAATTTACGCCAATGAGGGGCAAGGGAGTTATTTTGGACACTCTCTTGGACTCCGCCACTCATGGAAACCTTCTGCCAGAGGTTGTGATTAGTGTCTATATGGAAGAAGATGAGGGCCATATGGGAGGGTTTTGGTTTTAAATTTGGTCATTTGTGTCCAGTATGAAGACATGACCTGGACCACCTGGGCTTGAACTCTGGTGTGATTCCCCTTAGAGACTGAATTCAGAGAAGTATTGACATGAATTTTGTTGGGATTTTAGGAGTCCACCCATGAGAATCACCCTTGGAAACTGAGATCTAGGCCCAGGTTGGCTTTCCACAGAGACCTGGGTATCTGAGCCAGGATATCACATGATTTAATTCTGAAAGACTTGGCAGCCATAGTTGAGAGTCACAACACCCATGGACATCACATTGTAGACCTCAATGGGCCTGGCTTCATGTGACATTTTGGCCACTCTTTGGGAAGCCTTGCCTGTGAGAGTTCTACAGAGCATTCATTGAAATGAGCTTCCTCACCATTTAATGGTTCCTGAATGAATTGAAACCCACAGTGCCTGCAACGTCATCCTTGAAAAATGCCTAGATAAATACCATGAAATTTTTGAAATTCCCATGACCAGGTGGCACTGGAGAAACTTTGGATGTCCTGTTGCTGATCGTAAATATGCAAGACAGTGCCTTGATTGAGTGGGTTTCATGAAAATGGTGTAGAACAGAGATGCCAGTATGTTGGAACCTGCTGAGTAGTGGGCCTAGAGCAGTGGTAGGCAGATGTGTGATAAAAAATTTGTGGTGGGGCCATGTGGATCTGCCATTGGCTTCCAAATGGCTTGTGACTGACATGGTGCAGCCAGCAGACCCTTCCATGTAAAGGCTTCTTGTTATATGGAGATGTTTCCGGGCAATGTTCAGAATCAGGTTGCTATGGACATGTGGTCAAGCTATGTGGGATAGAAGCCTGGTTGGTGCATTCTCCTGCGGACCCTGACCAACCACACATGACAGAATTGCCTCCAGAACTGTGTCCCAGTTGAACTTCTTTTATTTCATGAAGCAAATGCCAAAGTCCCAGTGCAGCAGCAAGAAACACCACGAAAAGTGGAGGATGACCAAATGGCTTCCCAGTCCACATGGGAATACCCTTAGCCCCCAGTGGCCACAGTTTACTTACAAAGAGAGAATTCAGCACTGCTGCCTCATGTCCATTGGAAAATAAGAAATCATGTCCTCCAGGTCACATAGATGCAGACACAGCTTTGATGGTCTCACTAGAAAGAAGCTAAAGCTCCTGACAAAAACATATATTTCAAGTGCCCAAACTCAGAGGCAGTTTCTCAAGAAGTATTTAGGCCAGCAGAGCTCCATATATATGGAGTGTTTATCCTGTCCCATACTAGGAAAACTCCTCTACCACTTCCAAGGTTGTAAACTCCTGAGCATATTATTCACAGATTTTATTACTCTACTCCTCTAATTGTGTCTTACTTTGGGGGAAGGAAATGTCAAGGAATTGTTCTGGATGAGAGTGGGAAGATTTTGTTTAGCACATATTTGCATACACATTGGTTTCATTTTTCTATTTTACATTTGATATACTGAATCCCTGACACTAACACATACCCTACTAGATTCTGAATACTAATCCTAATATGATGGAGAAAAATAACCGAAACAGAATAGAAATACAAGCAGTTCAGAGGAGGCACGTTGTATACTTGGACTTGCCTTTTGCATTATATAGGGTAGGAGTTATAAATCTAGTAAATTTTTTGTTGAAATAGTTTTCCATGTGCTTTTAAAGTTAACAAATATGTGAATTCCTGTCTCCCTTTCTCTGTATTCTATTCAGCACATGTATTTTTATATGCACATATAGAATCCTACCTGGTATCACACGTACATTCTTGTGAGTTACATAACTTGGCAGATACAAAGTGTGAGAAGAGATCACTCCTCCTAAACGCTGTTTGAACTGAAAATTCAAACTATGGGTGAGCTTCCTAGTTGAAAAAAGTTATACATAAATCCATATCCAGTAAAATGAATATTTTTGGATCTGTGGATGATATGTATTTCACGGTGTAATTCGATTGGCATATATATTGCTAATTTTTAAAATCTGTGTGTGGTTATATATATATATATATATATATATATATATATATATATATATATTCTCTCCAGATATTTCAAAATATTTAATATATGTGTCTTATTATACACTCCCTAAATTCATTCATGAATATGTATGTGGATTTATAAAAAACTTTTCACAAGATTATTCTCAGAAATATTCATTCACCTGATATACGTATTTTTTTCCTAGTATTGAAAACTAACTTCAGTGAATGGTGCATATGAATCCTAATATTTCTACAGTAACTGATCCAGTTTCACATCAATGCAAGTAGATTCCTATGGGACATGATAAGTATTTTGAAGTTCATTTTTATTTCAACACTGGTACATTACTATTTCTTCAGTTTATGCACATTATAGGATATATATTTCATCCACAAGTTCACAAATTTATAGGCATATATTTCACTTTCAATCACTTTCTGCTTCAGAAAACACGTGTTCCGCCATGTTTCAAACTGGTCTTTTCATGAGACTTCTTTCAAAACACATTATTTTTGATTTCCATAATCACTTTTGAAGCAAAACTCACACACTCTTCATGATAAACCATAAGCCTAGGATTACAATTAGACGTATAACTAGTTGTTATGAATGATTCTATATCAATATATGATTTCTTGAGAGGCAAGATGGCCGCAAAGGGAGTGAAGTAACTCCGTGTACTGCGTCACTGTGAGGGAAAATGACGAGTTAGAATGGCTAAAAGCTATCTTGTTAGGAATTTCCAGCAAAATTGGGGTGCTCCAAAACCTAGTGGAAGGATCAGCTTCAGGGGCTCAAATGCGAGCGATCTGTCCATCTGTATGGAGCGCTGCTTTTTCGGCAGATCACCCCATGGTTAGAGTCTGCGGCGCGCCCTGGGAAACGACAGGCTGGTGGCACAGAGATACAGTGATGCTGATTCTGTGGGCTCCTGCCAGCTAGGCATTTGCTGAGCTCGGAGCTGAATTCTGGGTTGGAGACGGGGAAAGGAAACGGTCCAGTTTGGTTCTCCACACCGGTCAGACCACGGAGGAAGCCAGCGGCCACCATCTTGGAGAGCTGACGTCACCATCCTTGTTTTCGACTGATTGCAGCTCTTTCAGCTATAGAACAGGTAATTTCAGGCTGACAATTGTCTGCATCTCGCAAACAAATTGCTCAGACTTAGTGCTAAATAACCCGCGGAAACTGCTTCTTGGAGCCTGCTCCTATCAGAACACGCACCGAGCCCGGAGTGTCGGAGTTCCGGCTCCCGGAGCTGCTCTGGCCCAGGGCTATAGAACCCGCTGATACTGCTTCTTGGAGCCTGCTCCTGTCGGAGCATGCACCAAGTTCGGAGAGGCCGAATTCTGGCTCCCGGAACTGTTTTGGCCCGGTGATAAAGAACCCGCGGAAACTGTTTCTCGGTCCGGGTCCTGCTGAATACTGTGGAGGCCAGAGGGGCCGAACAGAGTCGCCGCCCGGGCCCGGAACAGGTCCAGCGACCTGCCGGCGTGGTAGTCAAGAAAACCCGGAGGCAGCGCTGGCACAGGAGGCGGCGGGAGCTGCGCGGCGCGGGTCTCCCAGCTACCGCTCCCACCAGTGCTGACAACTGAGGTCTCTTGCACCGACTCGCCTCGGCGTGGGACTCACGGCTACCGCTCCCACCAGTGCTGACAACTGAGGTCTCTTGCACCAGATACGGGGGCGTGGCTACCAGAAGGTAAGCAAATTGGCTGGGGGTTCTCAGCCCCAAGCTCTACAAACTTAGGGCCTGAGGGAGGCCAACAAGAAGAGTGTGCCCAGGCACTAATGAAACAGCTGCTCCACGCGTGTGCAAGGTAGGCGGAACTGTGAACACCGACAAAACAAGCCCAGTGAACCGCCAGACACATCCCTCTGGTTGGGGGAGGGGCAGAGCCACCGGGCGCCTGCAAGGTAGGCGGACCCGCGACCCACCAGCAGAAAAGGCACAGCAATCCACAGAGCGGCATAGCCACCCCCCGAGCCTACAAGGTAGGCAGACCTGTGACCTACCGGCAGGTCATGCCCAAAAACCTGCGGAGGGGCACAGCAGCCCCAAGTGCCTGCTAGGTAGGCTGAACCGTGACCACCAACAGAACAGGCCCAGCGGCCAGCCAGACACATCGCCCCGCCCAGGTTGGGGGAGGGGCAGAGCCGCCGGGCGCCTGCAAGTTAGGCATACCTGCGAATCACCAGCAGATCAGGCCCAGCAACCGTGGAGCGGCAGAGCCACCCCCGGGCCTGCAAGGTAGGCACACTTGCCACCCACCGGCAGGTCAGGCCCAACAAACTGCGGAGGGGCACAGCTGCCCCACGAGCCTGCTAGGTAGGCAGAACCCTGACCACCGACAGAACAGGCCCAGAGGCCGGCCAGATACATCGCCCCGCCCCGGTTGGGGGAGGGGCAGAGCAGCCGGGCGCCTGCAAGGTAGGCAGACCTGCGACTCACCAGCAGATCAGGCCCAGCAACTGTGGAGCGGCAGAGCCACCCCCGGGCCTGCAAGATAGGCGCACTTGCCACCCACCGGCAGGTCAGGCCCAAGAAACTGCGGAGGGGCAGAGCTGCCCCACGAGCCTGCTAGGTAGGCAGAACCCTGACCACCAACAGAACAGGCTCAGAGGCCGGCCAGACACATTGCCCCACCCCGGTTGGGGGAGGGGCAGAGCCGCCGGGTGCCTGCAAGTTAGGCAGACCTGCATCTCACCAGCATATCAGGCCCAGCAACCCGCGGAGTGGCAGAGCCACCCCCGGGCCTGCAAGGTAGGCGCACTTGCCACCCACCGACAGGTCAGGCCCAGCAACTTTCAGAGAGACACAGCTGCTGGACGCGCGTGCAGGGTAGGCGCAACCGTGACCACCGACAAAAGAGGCCCAGTGGACCGCCAGACACATAGCTCCGGTTGGGGGAGGGGCAGAGCCGCTGGGTGCCTGCAAGGTAGGTGGACCCGCGACCCACCAGCAGAACAGGCACAGCAATCCACAGAGCGGCAGAGCCACCCCCCGAGCCTACAAGGTAGGCAGACCTACGACCCACCGGCAGGTCAGGCCCAAAAACCTGCGGAGGGACACAGCTGCCCCACGTGCCTGCTAGGTAGGCTGAACCGTGACCACCAACGGAACAGGCCCAGGGGCCGGCCAGACACATCGCCCCGACCCGGTTGGGGGAGGGGCAGAGCCGCCGGGCGCCTGCAAGTAGGGCAGACCTGCAACTCACCAGCAGATCAGGCCCAGTGACCCGCGGAGCGGCAGAGCCACCCCTGCGCCTGGAAGGTAGGCACACTTGCCATCCACCAGCAGGTCAGGCTCAGCAACTCTCAGAGGGACACAGCTGCTCCACGCACGTGCAATGTAGGCGGAACCGTGACCACCGACAAAACAGGCGCAGTGGCCCGCCAGATACATCACCCCGGTTGGGGGAGGGGCAGAGCCGCCACCAGCGCCTTTTAGGTAGACAGACCTGCAACCGACAGACAGAATAGGCCTAGTGGCCAGCGGAGGGGCAAAACCGCTGCTCACTCCTGCAAGGTAGGCGGACCTGTGACCACCGAAAGAACAGGCCCATCGAAAGTACAGGCACAGCGGCCTCCCGGCGTGGTAGGCACATTGCCTCAATTGAAGGAGGGGAAGAACCACCGCCAAAGCCTGCAAGGGAGACGATGCAGCTATACAAAAGCAATATAAATATATAGGGGGAAAAATCAATAACACAACAGTTTCACCAAGCAGAAAGAAACGCGATCAGTATGAAAAGACAAGGAAAAAAAGGACCACAAGCAATGCAGGTCAATTCAACTTTAGAAGAGGTAATATCTGCAGCAGATGGAATGTCAGATAAAGAATTCAGGATATACATGCTTCAGATGATCTGGAGTCTCAAGGAAGACATTAGACAGCAAAATCAGACAATGAAAGACCACTTCGACCACTTCGACAATGAATTACATAAACAAATCCAAGAAGCAAAAGATCAATTATTCAGGGAGATAGAGGTTATAAAAAACAAACAAACAGAAATCCTGGAAATGCAGGAAACAATAAACCAACTTAAAAACTCAATTGAGAATACTACCAGCAGAGTAGAACACTTAGAAGATAGAACATCAGACAATGAAGACAAAGTATTTCAACTGGAGAAGAACATAGACAGCTCAGCAAAGCTGTTAAGAAACCATGAGCAGAACATTCAAGAAATATGGGATAACATAAAGAGACCAAACTTAAGAGTCATTGGGATACAGGAAGGTATTGAGGTCCAAACCAAAGGAATGAGCAATCTATTCAACGAAATAATACGAGAAAACTTCGCAGACTTGAAGAATGAGACAGAATCCCAAATCCTAGAAGCCTACAGGACGCCGAATGTGCAAAATCATAAGAGATCCACACCTAGACACATTATAATGAAGATGCCCAACATACAGAATAAGGAGAGAATTTTAAAAGCTACAAGAGAAAGGAAGCAGATTACATTTAGGGGTAAACCAATCAGGATAACAGCTGATCTTTTAACACAGACTCTGAAAGCTAGAAGATCCTGGAATAACATATTTCATACACTAAAAGAAAATGGGTTCCAACCAAGAATTGTGTATCCCGTGAAATTAAGCTTCAGGATGGAAGATGAAATTAAAACCTTTCATGATAAACAAAAGTTAAAAGAATTTGCAGCTAGAAAACCATCTCTTCAAAACATCCTCGGCAAAATATTACAGGAAGAGGAAATGGAAAATGTCAATGAAAACCAACAGCGGGAGGTAGTACAGTGAAGGGGGGGGGATAATCAAAGAGGAAAACAAACCATGTTTAGTAACATAAATAAACCAATATGGCTGGAAGAACACCCATATCTCAATAATAACCCTAAATGTTAATGGCTTAAACTCACCAATTAAGAGACACAGGCTAGTAGAATGGATCACAAAACAAGACCCAACAATATGCTGCCTTCAGGAGACGCATTTGATAGGAAAAGACATACTTAGACTGAAGGTGAAAGGTTGGGAAAAATCATATCACTCATATGGACTTCGGAAACAAGCAGGAGTGTCCATATTCATATGAAATAAAATAGATTTCAAGCCAAAGTTAATCAAAAGGGATGAAGTTGGACACTACATACTTCTCAAGGGAACCATACACCAACAAGACATAACAATCATAAATATATATGCCCCAAACAATGGTGCAGCTATGTTCATCAAACAAACACTTCTCAAGTTCAAGAGTCTAATAGACCACCATACAATAATCATGGGAGACTTCAACACACCTCTCTCACCACTGGACAGATCTTCCAAACAAAAGTTGAATAAGGAAACTATAGAGCTCAATAACACAATTAATAACCTAGACTTAATTGACATATATAGAATATACCACCCAACATCAAGCAGTTACACTTTTTTCTCAGCAGCACATGGATCCTTCTCAAAAATAGATCATATATTATGTCACAGGGCAACTCTTAGACAATATAAAGGAGTAGAGATAATACTATGCATCTTATCTGATCATAATGGAATGAAATTGAAAATTAACGATAAAAGAAGTAAGGAAAAATAATGCATCACTTGGAGAATGAACAATAGGTTACTGAATGATCAATGGGTTATAGAAGACATCAAGGAGGAAATTAAAAAATTCTTAAAGATAAATGAAAACACAGACACAACATATTGGAATCTATGGGACACATTGAAAGCAGTTCTAAGAGGAAAATTTATTGCTTGGAGTTCATTCCTTAAAAAAAGAAAAAAAACAACAAATAAATGATCTAATACTTCAACTCAAAATCCTAGAAAAAGAAGAGAAAAACAACAGCAAAAGAAGTAGAAGACAAGAAATAATTAAAATCAGAGCTGAATTTAATGAAATCGAAACGAAAGAAACAATAGAAAAAATTGACAAAACTAAAAGTTGGTTCTTTGAAAAAATAAAAAAAATCGACAGACCCTTAGCCACACTAACGAAGAGAAGAAGAGAGAGAACTCATATTACCAGCATACGGGATGAAAAAGGCAATATCACAACAGACACTTCAGAAATACAGAAGATTATCAGAAATTATTTT
This sequence comes from Callospermophilus lateralis, assembly GCF_048772815.1. Taxonomy (NCBI): domain Eukaryota; kingdom Metazoa; phylum Chordata; class Mammalia; order Rodentia; family Sciuridae; genus Callospermophilus; species Callospermophilus lateralis. Next base: position 121,631 of record NW_027512756.1, on the reverse strand, counting down.
GAATCCTTATACTCCAACAAAATAGAAGATAGTGAAGGCATCGATAAATTTCTTAAGTTATATGATTTGCCCAGATTGAGTCAGGAGGATATTGACAACCTAAGCAGACCAATATCAATTGAGGAAATAGAAGATACCATCAAAAGACTACCAACTAAGAAAAGCCCAGGACCGGATGGGTATACAGCAGAGTTTTACAAAACCTTTAAAGAGGAACTAATACCAATACTTTTCAAGCTATTTCAGGAAATAGAAAAAGAGGGAGAACTTCCAAATTCATTCCATGAGGCCAACATCACCCTGATTCCTAAATCAGACAAAGACACTTCAAAGAAAGAAAACTACAGACCAATATCTCTAATGAACCTAGATGCAAAAATCCTCAATAAACTTCTGGCGAACCGGATACAAAAACATATCAAAAAAATTGTGCAACATGATCTGGTAGGATTTATCCCTGGGATGCAAGGTTGGTTCAATATACGGAAATCAATAAATGTTATTCACCACATCAATTGGCTTAAAAATAAGAACCATATGATCATCTCGATATATGCGGAAAAAGCATTTGACAAAGTAGAGCATCCCTTTATATTCAAAACTCTAGAAAAACTAAGGATAACAGGAACATACCTCAATATTGTAAAAGCAATCTATGCTAAGCCTCAGGCTAGCATCATTCTGAATGGAGAAAAACTGAAGGCATTCCCTCTAAAATCTGGAACAAGACAGGGATGCCCTCTCTCACCACTTCTGTTCAACATAGTTCTCGAATCACTGGCCAGAGCAATTAGACAGACGAAAGAAAATAAAGGCATAAAAATAGAAAAGAAGAACTCAAATTATCACTATTTGCAGATGACATGATTCGATACCTAGCAGACCCAAAAGGGTCTACAAAGAAACTATTAGAGCTAATAAATGAATTCAGCAAAGGGGCAGGCTATAAAATCAACACTCATAAATCAAAGGCATTCCTGTATATCAGCGACAAATCCTCTGAAATGGAAATGAGGACAACCACCCCATTCACAATATCCTCAATAAAAGTAAAATACTTGGGAATCAACCTAACAAAAGAGGTGAAAGACTTATACAATGAAAACTACAGAACCCTAAAGAAAGAAATAGAAGAAGATCTTAGAAGATGGAAAAATATACCCTGTTCATGGATAGGTAGAAGTAACAACATCAAAATGGCGATATTACCAAAAGTTCTCTATAGGTTTAATCCAATGCCAATCAAAATCCCAACGGCATTTCTTGTAGAAATAGAGAAAGCAATCATGAAATTCATATGGAAAAATAAAAGACCCAGAATAGCAAAAACAATGCTAAGCAGGAAGTGTGAATCAGGCGGGATAGCTATACCAGACTTCAAACTATACTACAGAGCAATAGTAACAAAAACACCATGGTACTGGTAACAAAACCGGCGGGTTGACTAATCGTACAGAATAGAGGACACAGAAGCCAATCCACAAAACTACAACTATCTTATATTCGATAAAGGGGCTAAAAGCATGCAATGGAAGAAGGATAGCATCTTCAACAAATGGTGTTGGGAAAACTGGAAATCCATTTGCAACAAAATGAAACTGAATCCCTTTCTCTCGCCATGCACAAAATTTAACTCAAAGTGGATCAAGGAACTTGATATCAAATCAGAGACATGGCATTTGATAGAAGAAAAAGTTGGCTATGATCTACATACTGTGGGGTCGGGCTCCAAATTCCTCAATAGGACACCCATAGCACAACAGTTAATAACTAGAATCAACAAATGGGACTTACTCAAACTAAAAAGTTTTTTCTCCGCAAAAGAAACAATAAGAGAGGTAAATAGGGAGCCTACGTCCTGGGAACAAATCTTTACTCCTCACACTTCAGACAGAGCCATAATATCCAGAATATTCAAAGAACTAAAAAAATTAGACAATGAGATAACGAATAACCCAATCAACAAATGGGCCTAGGACCTGAACAGAAATTTATACAATCAATCAACAAGTATATGAAAAAATGCTCACCATCTCTAGCAGTCAGAGAAATGCAAATCAAAACCACCCTAAGATACCATCTCACTCCAGTAAGATTGGCAGCCATTAGGAATTCAAACAGCATCAAGTGCTGGCGACGATGTGGGGAAAAGGGTACTCTTGTACATTGCTGGTGGGACTGCAAATTGGTGCGGCCAATTTGGAAAGCAGTATGGAGATTTCTTGGAAAACTCGGAATGGAACCACCATTTGATCCAGCTATTCCCCTACTCGGTCTATTCCCTAAAGACCTAAAAAGAGCACACTATAGGGACACTGCTACATCCATGTTCATAGCAGCACAATTCACAATAGCAAGACTGTGGAACCAACCTAGATGCCCTTCAATAGACGAATGGATAAAAAAAATGTGGCATTTATACACAATGGAGTATTACTCTGCATTAAGAAATGACAAAATCATAGAATTTGGAGGGAAATGGATGGCATTAGAGCAGATTATGCTAAGTGAAGCTAGCCAATCCCTTAAAAACAAATGCCAAATGTCTTCTTTGATATAAGGAGAGTAACTAAGAACAGAGTAGGGATGAAGAGCATGAGAAGAAGATTAACATTAAACAGGGATGAGAGGTGGGAGGGAAAGGGAGAGAGAAGGGAAATTGCATGTAAATGGAAGGAGACCCTTAGGGGTATACAAAATTACATACAAGAGGATGTGAGGGGAAAGGATGAAAATATAAGGGGGAGAAATGAACTACAGTAGAGGGGGTAGAGAGAGAAGAGGGGAGGGGAGGCGGGAGGGGGGATAGTAGAGGATAGAAAAGGCAGCAGAATACAACAGACACCAGAATGGCAATATGTAAATCAATGGTTCTGCAACTGATGTGATTCTGCAATCTGTATATGGGGTAAAAATGGGAGCTCATATCCCACTTGAATCAAAGTGTGAAATATGATATATCAAGAACTATGTAATGTTTTGAACAACCTACAATAAAAATTAATTAAAAAAATACATGATTTCTTATATATTTTCAGATATCAATTCAATACATTATTTAAAGGGGAACCAGTTATATTATTTATTAACTGTATGATCTATTCATGCATTATCTCTATATTCATAGACACAGGGTACACCTATTTTTACCCTCAATACTAATTTATACGTTTTCAAAATATTCCTCAAAAAATGGTGGAAGAAATACTCATGTCACCTGATCTATATATACATTTTATCACAGTAATATTCTGGACAAAAAAATCAAAGGTCACCCTTAAGTTTGTACCAAAGCCTAAATGGAAAGTGAGCATGGATTACTAAAACCTTCCATGTCCAGGTGGCCTAATGCTCTCAAATGTCAATCTTATTGGTGACTACATTTTTGTTTCTTCCTAAGATTATATATTCAACCTCAAGCCTGTTGAAAATGTCTAATCCTATCACTCACTTTATACTTTGCCTGATTTAGTAATGTCTCTATATCTATTTTCCTACATATTTTCCCCTGTTCATCATTGTGACTGACTCTTCACTTGTGCTGACATTTACATTCACTGTCTACCTGAAACCCTATTGCTTATGAACTTTTGGTCTAAATCCTATTCTCACTCTTCTTTGTAAACCTACTGACTATCTTCCTAATCCTACCGACTATCCCTTTTTCAGTGGATGTTCTCTTCGACATTCAATCATCCAAGGTACAAGCTCCTATGCCATTGTATATAGATTTATATGAGACATTTTTGCAGAAAATAATTCAAAGCTAAGTGTACCAATTAAGGGCCCAATGCCCTTCTGGACTTCATATCTTCCATAGATTTCTGTTTTTATACTTATATTTCACCTATATATTCTTGTAAATATCATAGTTTCCCAATACCATTATTCGTCATGCAGAAGGATTCCTAACCCCAAATTGAACATGTTACTAACCCAAAACCATACATTGTTCTCTCAATCGAACTTTACAGAACAGCAGGGACAGGGTTGCTCTTAAAATATAGGAATGTAGGGCATGTTCCAGCTGTTGAGAACATCAAAGGTCCATGCAGAAATGATCCCTTGAGAAGATGTAGGCAGCTACGAAAGACCTGAGAGAGAAAAGTCATCTTCTATGGCAAACAACCTTGTCAGCATGAAGGGATGTGTATGAATCAGCCTCTCTCTTCTTAATGTAGAGAAGATGGACCAAAACAGTGCTAGGTGGAGAGCTGTTCCCGGGTGCCCATGGTTTATATACCATTCTAACTTGTGAAAGTGTCACAGGAAGTAGGGGCAGGCTCCATCTCATGGGACTCTTGAAAGCAATTGTTAGGACAAAGTGGTTGTCAAGGCAATGACCTCATTCAGTTCCTGAAGAAGTGATCTACCTCACTTCCTTGGTGATGGAACTCTCTTAGCTTGGGATCCAGGAAGCCAGGCACCCGGAGCCAGTCCAGTCCCAGACCCAGTAGGCTCACTTGTTTGAATTTACCAAGGAGAGTGTCAGTCTTTCTTGGTACCTACAGATGTGAGGATGGCCAAATACCAGGAGAGCTCTGCATAGGGGCCTTTCCTGAGAAAGTAGGTAGTGGTTCACAGCAGGCTCCTGACAACTTCACAGAGTTGGCCAAGGAGACCAGATCTGAGATAGGACAGGCCATTTTGGGGGAACATAGTATGGCCCACCACTCAGAGGAAACTCCGGATAGTCACAGAGTTACATGGGGGAAGGAGGTGTCTTTGTGGGTGTGGGTGTGATTTTGTGGTTTTGTCTCATGATCTGAGAATAGGTAGGAAAGACGGTTTGTTTGATTTGGAGTGGTCTTCTTCTAGTAAGTCGTTGGACAAGGCAAGTGTTTCTATGTCTGTGTATCCCACTGTGTCCGTGGTTGTAGACATTAGAAAATAGAATGCAACAATTGATATGTCCTGTATAGTAGAAAGATTCCCGGCATTCATCCTGCCCAATTTATGAATGGACTGCAGCTTGCCTTATCCATGGGCAACACCTGCTACCTTCCTAAGTTCCTGTTTCTTCCAGAATTCTCACCACTCTCCAGAATAGTCTCATGATTTTGTGTCCAAAATATGTACCACCTCCAAGCTCTGTGACATTGCCATGTCCTGGATAGCTGAAGGGAATGGCGAGCATCTCAGAAAACACAGATATCAGTGTGACCAAGAAAGTCTCAGTTGAGAAACCATGCTTTCGGCCTTTTGCTTATCAATTGTTCTGTTTCCCTGAATGTCAGGAAGGTCTTTGCCTCAGGCCACCCCTTTGTGAAGCCTGAAGAAAACAGTTTTCAAATGAAAATGAATGGGCACCACCTGTGGCTCTTTGCTTAATTGCTTTGGAAAGGGATGTGTCTAAATCAGCCTCTTGGCCCTGTGTGAGGTTGTGGCTTAGATTCTCAGCACCTGATGGATATAAAGAGAGATCCCATGTGTGCATCCAAAACCAAAATGGCCAAAAGAGCAATTATTGTGAATGAAGTCTCTCGCATTCATTTGTAAGGTTCCTGACCACCATCAAGTGAGAATACGGATCCTTTGGGTCAAATGAGTTATGCACAGCCCTGCAGAGGCTAGCCCATAGGTTTTTGGGTTTTCTCATGGCTCCAAATCATATAAAGAATCTATACCTGACAGTCAGTAGGCCTCAAATTGGAGATGCAGAGCAGTATTAACAGCTAGCCTGTCTGATCACTCCTGGTTCACCGGATGGGTGTCCAGGCCACCTTGACTTTAGGCAAATGAGGGGCAAGGGAGCTTATTTTTGACACTGTCTTGGGCTGCACCCCTCATGAAAAACTCCAGCCAGAGGTTATGATAAGTGTCTATATGAAAGAAGATGAGGGCCATGTGGGAGTGTTTGGTTTTAATTGTGGTCATTTGTTTGGCGGTTGGAAGAGATAACTGGATCCACCTGGGCTTGAACTCTGGCATGATTCCTCTTAGAGACTGAGTTCTGGAATTTACCTCAAAGAAGTATTGCCATGAAATGTGTTGGGATTTTAGGAGGCCACGCATGAGAAGCCTCCCTTGAAAACTGAGATTGAGTGCCAGGGTGTCTTTCCACAGTGCAGTGAGAATCTCAGCCAGGATATCACATGATTTTATTCTGAAAGACTTGGTAGCCATAGTTGAGAGTCTAAACACATATGGAACTCATATTGTAGACCTCAATGATCCTGGCTTCATGTGACCTTTTGGCCACTCTTTGGGAAGCCTTGCCTGTGAGATTTCTCCAGAGTTTTAATTTAAATGAGCTTCCTTACCACATAATGGTTCCTGCATTAATTGAAACGTACAGTGACTCCAACTTCATCCTTCAAAAATGGCTAAATAAATACCATCAAATTTCTGAAATTCCCATGACCAGGTGGCACTGGAGAACCTTTGGATATCCTGTTGCTGATCATGAGTGAAATAATTCCCCACGCAATGACACTTCACCGGGAGAATTCCAATTTTATTGCTCAAAGCTGTGTGCTTATATAGAACTAAGGGGGAGATGGTAGGGCTTAGAAAAATGGCAGCAACCCGTTTATTGGCAAGTTCTTTCAGATATCAGCTCCAGAGCCCAGGAATTAGTTCTCATTGGGGCTAAGGTTCCCCACAAGTGAGATTTGAAATTGGCGCTGACGTGAGAGTTCACAAGGGTGGGAACTTTTTGCGCCACTGGAGAAATGAAGAAGGTAGGAAGAAGAAGTCCTTAGGCGCCATGTTGAGGTTTTTCTCTGGGTTATGGCTGCCATTTATTCTTTTCCCAACATTCCACGCTTTTTGTTTTCTTAGGAAGTGGGGCGTCATTTGTCAGATCCGGCTGCTTCCTGCTGTGTGGGGGTGGTGTGGGGCCTAGAAAGAGAAGTGGAGGAATGCTCAGGGAGCAGGTTTGGGATTATCATGGCAGCCAGAAATAAAACCCAGTGGCTATAGACAGCTACTTTCGTAGGGGTGAAGTCAATGAATGTTCCTTGAAGCCAAAGTTGTCGATGGCATGGAACTAGTCCTGGATGGAAGAGATTGTTGGTATCAGCCACTGGTCCTGTAACAGAGACTCTAGGAAATACTGGAAGCATTACCTGGACATGGCGTCACCAGCACCTGAAGAAGATCAGAGCAAATAAAAACAGAATGAAGATAAAAATTAAAGGAAATGTCATTTTTTGGCAGAAGTTCCATGTTGGGGGACTGACATAGAAGAGGCCAAGGGCCATGAGAAATCTTAGAAGGTGGTAAAGACTCATGAATCCAGGATGGCAGATTAAAAGGTTCTCAGAGCTCGTTGTCTCCCGCTGTCTGATACCCATTGCATTCCATCATGCCTGGTAGTGAGCTTCATCACTGAGTTACTGTTCTCTTGGAGATGTTGGGGGTTCATCGGTCATCAGAGGCTGGTAGTGCCTAAGCAAAAGCTGGTTGAAAGTTTGATTAGGAATTTTTTGCAGTTGGGTTTGAAGGCACTTCATTTTGCAGGGCAAGAGAGCACAAAAAAGGAGCATCCCAATAAGGGGCCCCAAGATATGTAGTAAGTACATGGCAAGATAGGATTGGAAGAACCCCATGATGGGATTGGAGGAGGTATGTTTGAGCAATTCGGTCGATAATTCCTGAAATTTAACAACATTTTTTTTTATTAGCCCAGATTCATTAACATAATAGCAAAATTCCTCTCTGAGGAATAGGCATGTAACCCCTTTTTCTGCAGTGAGAAGATCAATTGCCCTTTGGTTCTGTAAAGCCACTTGTGCCAATGATGTAACCTGCCACTGCAAGGAACCCAGAGACTCAGCCATGGTATTGAGTGTTTCCTGCAGTTTTTGTTGAAGGTCATTGGATGCCCATAGAGCATGACCTATAGCTCCACCAGAGAGTCCGAGACTCGTCACTGAGGTTGTTAAAATGAGGCCTACCAGAACCGGCAGAAAGACTACCCTACGGGTGCGGGAAGGTAGGGCCAACTGTCAGAATTCGGTGGGAGTATACAAAGATAGCTGAGGAACTACAGTAACCAAGAAACAGGTGCCAGAGACATTGATCGTTGAGGTACTTAAAGACCCATTACACCAGAGGAAATGTTCAGGTTGCCTAAACACAGGGCTCTATGGGGTGTTGTAGCTCAAGGAACAAACGGGTAAAGGATTCATTACTGGCAGGTGGAAACAGATGAAAGGAAATAAAGTATTGGTGGAATAACTTTCCCACAGTGGGATACGTGTCACATGTAGGGGTTGTCCTTTTTAGAGAAATTGTAGGGTTTTGCTGGAATATTTTCTGCCGGTAATGGGACTGCTGCTAGAAGTGGACGACTAAGTGAAGCACAGAGAAAGCACTGAGAAGTAGGCAAAGAAAGACGGGTGGAGTTTAATAATCAAAAAGTTTGGTGTAGCAAATTGAGCCATGTGGGAGGGGGACCTGAGGGGGTTGAAGGCTCTGAATCCTCTTTGGATGAGCTATGGATACGATCTCGAAGTTTTGATTCTGAGTCCTTAATGTGTTCGACTACCTGGATGGTTGCCTTAGGTGGCGTAATCAGGGTGCGGCCAATAGTCATCCACCCTGTGGGTCTGACTGAGGTTGTCTGAGCATAGACAGCAAACTCAACATAGCCCCAACGTTTGGCCTTGGGGTCAGGTTTATCTAAAGTATACCATCCATTGTTATTGGATGAAGAGCCTTTATGCCACTTTATGTAACTTGAAGTCCACCCTTCAGGGTAACCGAGTGAGTGGTAAGAATAGCTACCACGTTCATCATGGAACCTGCATGACCAATAGGGGCACCCATTATATATCCCAGGCCACCAATGACAATAATCTTTTGTTTGATCAAAAAGGAAGCAAATGAAAGGCCAGTTCCAGCTACCAGGGACGAAGGTCCTTGAAGGTGACAATTTTAGGGAAATAGAGGTTCAGTTGTGGATGAAGCAAGTAGTTGCATCCACTGCGCGGACCTTCTGCATGCCATGTTCTGAGTATCATTCCCGAAGAGTGAATAAATGCATGGTAGGTGAGGAGGGTAAAGACCAGTCCTGACAGAGCACAGAAAATAAGCAGAGCACAAAAAACAAGCAGTTAGAGAAGACTAGGGTGTTGGGAGAGCTCATTGTGCCTTCTTTAAGAGGAATTGGGCTGCAAGGAAAACCGTGTGAGCCGCAACTTAAATGGGTGAGATGGGTGTGGAGAGCAGGAGTAAAGGAGAGGTTCAGGAGGTGATTCTTGGAGTTCCTCTGGGGTGGCCCTGTCGTCAGCATGTGGGGCCTCCTGGTGATGTGGCTTCAACCTAGACATGTGATTCCAGGGAGTGAGACGGTTGTCTGGTAAGGAGAGTTTGGCGGCGGTTGGGGTACAGAGAATGACAGGCTAGGGGCCTTCCGATTTGGGGGCAAGAGTCCCTTTCTCCTCTGGGGTATTATAATTGACTAGACTAACAGGTGTTAAGGGAGGAGTGTTTGGAGAGGAGACTGGGTCCGGACGAAGCCAGTCCTGATATTTCCAGAGTTCCGAGCGGAGATGAAGCAAGAGAGGCAAAGACAAATCTCGGGTGAGAGGTCCTTGTGAAATGACCAACGCAGGGGTTATAAGATGTCTTTCATACATTATCTCAAAAGGAGACAGTAAAGATGGTTTCTTAGGGAGAGCTCTGATTCGAAGCAAAGCCAAGGGAAGGAGTTTGACCCAGTCTATGTTTAATTCCATTGTCAATTTGGTAAGGACTTCCTTTAGAGTACGATTTACCCTTTCCACATTCCCTGAAGCCTGGGGGAAATATGGACAGTTGAAATGCCACTTGAAGGAGAGGGCTTGAGAGACCTTTTGTGTTATCCTAGAAGTAAACTCAGGGCCATTGTCATATTGTAGGGAAGTGGGCATACCAAACCTGGGGATGATGTCTGTCAGTAAGATTGAAGCTAAAGTGGAAGCCTTTTTATTGGAAGTGGGAAATGCCTCAACCAAACCAGAGAAAGTGTCCACAAAGACAAGGAAGTATTTAGTGTGCCATACTGTGGGCATGTTGGTGAAGTCTACCTGCCAGTCAGCAGAGGGAATGGGTCCCCGGGCTTGTTGGGAAGGGAAACGTTTGGGCCTTAAAGGAGTATGAGGGTTGGTCCGCTGACAGATCTGACAATTAGAGGCTATATTCTGTAGCATGGCTTGTCAGAGGGAGTGAGGAAGAAGAAACTCTGTAAAAAGAGGGTCAAAGACTGAGAATTGGAAAGGAATAGAGTATGAAGGAACTTGAAAAGATGCTTGTTCTTACTGAAAGAAGTAGGGGCTTCAGATGAGCTGTCTAAAGTGGCCATTATATGTCCACCATGGGGGCCATGATTGGAAGTGGTAGCAGCCATTCGTGCCACCTGGTCAGCTTTGGCATTGCCCTCAGTGATAAGAGAGCCGTCCTTCTGATGGGACCTACAATGGACATCTCCCAACTGGGTGGGTAAGTGGGAGGCCTCTATCAGATTGGTTATAAGAGCTGAATTAGCGCTTCTTTCAAATTGCAGCATGGGATAATAAGATATGGAAGACATATTTTGAATCAGTTTAGAGGGTGAGGGATTTGCCTTGTGCTAGAAGGCAGGCACGAGTGGATGCTATAAAATCAGCCTGCTGGTCTGTAGTTCCTGAAGGCAAAACCTTGGCCTCTATAATCTCAGTGGCTGAAAATACAGCGTATCCAGAGTAATGAGTTCCATTCTGCCTAAAGGAACTGCTGTCAGTAAACCAGATAAGGTCAGGCTTGGTGAGTGGTCTCTCAGAAATGGAAGAATGACAGGGGAGGAAATCATCTAAGTTTTCCAAGCAATTATGAGTTGGTGTGTGAGACATGGGAGTCATTGGGAGCAGTGAGGCAGGGTTCAGTGCAGAGCAGGGGAGGAAAATAATATTAGGGTTTTCCAGAAAGGAAGTGAGGAGCGACAGAACTCTGGATGTAGGGAGGGTTTGAAGGCCCTTTTAAGGTAAAAGATCTTTCAAGTGATGTGGGGAGTAGATAGTTCAAGGGGCCCCAAAAGTTAGATTAGAGGCTTCTTTGTGTAAAATTTGTCCAGTAGCCAGAGCTCTTAAGCAAGGGGCCCACCCACGGATGGAAAATAAGAAACCATGTCCTCCAGGTCACATAGATGCAGACCCAGGTTGATGGTTTCACTAGAAAGGAAGCTAAAGCACATATATTTCAAGTGCCCAACCTCACAGGCAGTATCTCAAGAAGTCTCTAGGACAACAGACCTCCATGTTTTTGAAGTGTTTACCCTGTCCCTTACTTTTGGAAACTCCTCTAACACTTCCAAGGTTGTGAACTCCTGATCGCATTCCATTCCAGATATGTATTCATGGATTTTCTAATTCTTCTCCTCTAATTGTGTCTTACATGGGGTGAAGGTGTTGTCAAGGTATTGTTCTGGATGAGAGTGGGAAGATTTTTGTGTAGCACATATTTACATACACATTGGATTCATTTTCCAATTTTCCATTCGAAATACTGAATCCCTGTCAGTAACCCATACCCTAATAGACTCTGACTACTAATCCTAATATGATGGAGACAAATAACCCAAACATAATATTAATACAAGCAGTTCAGAGGAGGCATGGTGTATAGTTGGTCTTGCCTTTTGCATGATATAGTGTAGGAGTTATAAATCTTGTCAATTGTTTGTTGAAATAGTACTCCATGTGTTTTTAAAGTTAACACATATGTGAATTTCTGTCTCCTTTTTTCTGTAGCCAATTCAGCACATGTATTTTTATATGCACATATAAAATCATACCTGGTATCACACGTACATTTTTGTGAGGTGGCTAACTTGGCAGAAACAAAGTATGAGAAGAGATCACCCCTCCTAAACGCTTTTGGAACTGAAAATTCAAACTATGAGTGAGATTTTTAGTTGAACAACATTATACATAAATCCATGTTCAGTAAAATTAATATTTTTGGATCGGTGGATGATATATATTTCACGATGAATTTTGATTGGCATATATATTGCTACTTCCTAATGTTTCTCTGTGTGATATATATATATATATATATATATATATATATATATATATATATATATATTTTTTTTTTTTTTTCCAAATATAAAATATATGTGTCTTATTATACACTCCCTTAATAATTCACTCATGCTCATGTATGTGGTTTTATAATCAAATTTTCATACGATTATTTTCAGAAATATTCATCCACCTGAAATACATATTTGTTTTCTAGTACTGAAAACTCACTTCACTGAATGGTGCAAACAAATCCTTATATTTCTACAGTAACTGACCCAATTTAACATCAATGCATGTAGATTCCAATGGGGCATGATGTGTATTTTGACGTTCATTTTATTTAACACTGGTACATTACTATTTCTTCAGTTTTTGTACATCATAGTATAAACATTTCATCCATAAGTTCACAAATTTAAAGACATTTGAAACACATTCAATCACTTCCTGCTTCAGTACACATGTATTCCTCCTTGCTTTTGACTGGTCATTTCATGAGACTTCTTTCCAAACACATTATTTTCGATTTCCATAATCAATTTTGAAGCAAAACTCACACACTTTATGATAAACCACAACCCTAATATTACCATTAGATGTATAACTTGTTGGAATGAATGTATGTATATCAATATAACATTTACTGTGTATTTTCAGATATCAATTTATTCCAATTTCTAAAGTTGGAATCAGTTATATTATATATTCACACATGGTACACCTATTTGTGCCCCCAATACTAATTTATATCTCTTCTAAATATTGCTCCCAGAAATGGTGCAAGAAATACTCATGTCACCTGATCTACATATACATTTTATCACAGTAATATTCTGGACACAAAATGCAAAGTCACACTTACAATTGTACCAAAGCCTAAATGGAATGTGAGTATGGATTATGAAAATCACCCATGTCCATGTTGCCTAATGCTCTCAAATGTCAATCCTATTGGTGACTACATATTTGTTTCTTCCTAAGATTATGTATTCAACCTCAAGCCTGTTGAAAATGTCTAATCCTATCAATCACTTCATCATTTGCCTGATTTCCTAATGTCTCTAATGATATCTGCTTTCCTACATATTTTCCCCAGTTCATCATTGTGACTGACTCTGCAAATGTGCTGACATTTACATTTTCTGTCTACCTGAAACCCTATTGCTAAAGAACTTTTTGTCCAAATCCTATACTGACTCTTTTTTCTAATCATATCAAGTATCTTCCTAATCCTACCAACTATCCTTTTTTGACTGGATGTTCTCTTCAACATTCAATTATCCAAGGTACAAGGTCCTATGCCATTATGTATAGATTTATCTGAGACACATGTGCACAACATAATTCAGAGTAAAGTATCCCAATCAAGGATCCAATGCCCTTTTGGGCTTCAAATCTTACCTAGATTTGTGTTTTCATACATATATTTCACCTCTATATATCCTTATAAATATTGCAGTTTCCCAATACCATTATTCATGCAGCAGAATGATTCCTAACCCAAATCAATCATGTTATTAACCCTAACCATACTTTGTTTCCTCAACCTAACTTTACAGAAAAGCAAGGACAAAGTTGGTCTTATATAGAAATGTAAGAGATCTTCCACCTTCTGAGAACCTCAAAGGTCCATGCAGAAGTGAACCCTGGGGAAGATATAGAAAGCTATGAAGGACCTGAGAGAGCGAAAGTCATCTTTCATGACAAAAAAAAAAAAAAAAAAAAACAGGTCAGGATGAAGGGGTGTGTCTGAAGCAGTCTCTCTCTTCTTAATGTAGAGAAGATGGACCAAACCAGGCCTGTGTGGAGAGCTGTTTACGGGTCCCTATGTTTGATATACCATTCTTACTTGTGAAAGTGTCACAGGAAGTAGAGGCAGCCTCCATCTATTGGGACACTTGGAAGCAACTGTTAGGACAAAGATGTTGCCAAGGCAGTGACCTCATTCAGTTCCTGAAGGAAGTGACCTATATAACTTTCTTGGTGATGGAACTCTCTGAACTTGGGATCCAGGAAGCCAGGCACCCAGAGTCATTCCCAGTCCCAGTCCCAGTGGCCACACATGTTTGGATTTACCAAGGACAGAATCGGTCTTTCTGTGTAACTACTGATGTGAGGATGGCCAAATTCCAGGAGAGCTCTGAAGAGGGGCCTTTCCTGAGAAAGCAGGTAGTGTCTCACTACTGGCACCTGACAACTTCACAGTGTTGGCCAAGGAGACCAGATGTGACATAGCAAAGCCCATTTCGGGGAAACGTAGTATGTCCCATCAGTCAGAGGACACTCCGGATAGTCACAGACCTACTTGGGGGAAGGAGTTGACTTTGTGGGTGTGCGTGTGAGTTTGTGGTTTTGTCTCATGATCTGAGAATATATAGGAAAGTCGGTTTGTTTGATTTGGAGTGGACTGTTTCTAGTAAGTCTTTTGACAATGCGAGTGTTTCTATGTCTGTTTATCCCACTGTGTCCGTGGTTGTAGACATTAGAAAGGAGAATGCATCAATGGATGTGTCCTGTCTAGTAGAAAACTTCACAGCATTCATCCTGCCCAATTTATGAATGGACTGTGGTTTGCCTAATGGATGGGCAACAACTACTATCTTCCTAAGTTCCTGTATGTCTTCTTGAATTCTGGCCACTCTCCAGAATAGGTTCAGGGTTTTGTGTCCACGATATGTACCACCTCCAAGCTCTGTGACATGGCCATGTACTGGATAGCTGAAGGGAATGGGATCATCTCAGAAAACCCAGATATCATTCGAGAAACCCTGCAATGGGCCATTTGCTTATCTATTGTTCTGTTGCCCTGAATGTCAGAAAGGTCTTTGCCTCAGTCCACTTCTTTGTGAAGCCTGAAGGAAACGGTTTTCAAGGGGAATTAATGGGCATCACCTGTTGCTCTTTGCTTAATTGCTTTGGAAAGGAATGTATCTGCATCAGACTCTTGGCCATGTGTGAGGCTGTTGCATAGATTCTCAGCACCTGATGGATCTAAAGAAAGTTCCCACGTGTGCTTCCAAAACCAAAATGGCCAAAAAAGCAGTCATTGTGGACGAAGTCTCTCGCCTTCCTCTGTAACGTTCCTAACCTCCATCAAGTGAAAATAGGGATTCTTTGTGTCAAATGAGTTCTCAAAACCCTGCAGATGATAGCCCATATGTGCTTGGGTTTTCTCATGATTCCAATTCACATAAAGAGTCTATACCCGAGAGTCAGTAGGCCTCAAATTGGAGAAGCAGAGCAGTATTTATGGCAGGCTTATTTGATCACTCCTGGTTCTCAGGAAGGGTGTCCAGGCAACCCTGACTTTAGGCAAATTATGGGCAAGGGAGTTTATTTTGTACACTGTCTTGGGCTGAGCCCCTCATGGAAACCTCCAGCCACAGGTTATGATGAGTGTCTATATGGAAGAAGATGAGGGCCTTGTGGGAGTGTTTTGGTTTTAATTGTGGTCATTTGTGTAGTGCTTGGAAGTGATGACAGGGTCTACCTGGGCTTGAACTCTGGTGTGATTCTCCTTAGAGTCTGAGTTCTGGAACTGATCTCAGAGAAATATTGCCATGAACTGTGTTCAGATTTTAGGAGGCCACGCATTGGATTTCCCCTTGGAAACTGAGATCAAAAAAGAAGGGTGACTTTCCACAGAGCCTTGGAATCTCAGCTAAGATATCACATGATTTTATTCTGAAAGATGTGGCAGCCATAGTTGACAGTCAGAACACCCATGGACGTCACATTGAAGACCTCAATGGGCCTGGCTTCATGTGACCTTTTGACCACTCTATGGGATGACTTGCCTGTGAGATTTCTCCAGAGATTTCATTGAAATGAGTTTCCTCACCATTTAATGGTTCCTGAATGAACTGAAACCCACAATGCCTCCAAATTCATCCATGAAAAATGGCTAAATAAATACAATAATTTTTTGAAATTCCCTTAACCAGGTGGCACTGGAGAACCTTTGGATGTCTTTTTCCTGATCATGAGTGTACAAGAGAATGCCATGATTGACGGGGTTTCATGAAAATGGTGTAGAACAAAGATGCCAGTAAGTTGGACCCTGCTGAGTAGTGGGCCTATTGCAGTGGTGGGCAGGTGTGTGATAATACATCTGTGGTGTGGCCAGGAGGATTTTCCATTGCCTTCAAAATGGCTTGTGACTGATATGGTGCAGCCAGCAGACCCTTCTTGTTACATGGAGAGGTTTCTGGGCAAAGTTCAGAGTCAGATTTCTATGGACAAATGGGCAAGCTTTGTGAGATAGAAGCCTGGTTGGTGCATTCTCTGTCACCACAAGTGACAGAACTCCCTCCAATACTGGGTCCCAGTAGAACTCGTTGTATTTCATGAAGCAAATACCAAACTCCCAGTGCAGCAGCAAGAAACACCACGAAAAGTGGAGGATGACCAAATGGCTTCACAGTTCACACGGGGAGACACTTAGCAAAAAGTGGCCACAGTTTACCTACAAATACAAAATTCAGCACTGCTGCCTCATGTTCATTAGAATACAAAAAACCATGTCCTCCAGGTCACGTAGATGCAGACCCAGCTTTTATGGTGTCACTAGAAAGGAAGCTAAATCTCCTTACAACAACATATATTTCAAGTGCCCAACCTCAGAGGAAGTTTCTCAAGAAGTCTTTAGGCCGGCAGAGCTCCACGTCTTTGGAGTGTTTACCTGTTAGACCAGGACGCTAGAAAAGACCACTGACTCAAATTAAAATCAAATAAAATTAAGCTTATTATTTCCACTGGCCGTGCTCCCTCTCCCTCCCAAAATGGTGGGAACAAGACAGCATCCCCAGCTTTCCTACAGCCCAGTTTTATAGCCCAGAAAGTTACACAAAAGGGGGGTTACAGATAACAGAACTCTGATAAACATCACATTAAAGGTAGTTTACAATTTTTTTTGCTGTCCCTACATCAGAATTCATGAGGACCATTAGAGCCTCAGAGAGGGTTGTTTTCTGGCCAGAGAAGGCAAATATTTATGATGTGTCACTAAAGTTTCAGAGAGGGCTGCTATCTGGTCAGAGAGCTGGGCATGCGTGAGTTCAAGACGTGGGCAGGCATTCCACGCAGGTTCAGAATTTGAAGTAATTTATGGTAAAGCCAAAATTATCTTTTCATGGCTTTGTGGCATGATGGCTCCCAATTTTAATAAAAGATCAGGTTGGGTCTACAATTTCCCCCTTTTCTCTGTGTCCCTTTCAAATCTTTGATAGATTATGGGAAGAACACTGAGGAAATTTTAATCCCTCAGATAAGAGTCTCCAAATTTTTACAACTCACCCAAAACCGATCTCCCTGATTTTACCTGACTTAATTAATTATTTATATTGATAGTCTATTTATCTTTCTCTCCATTGTTGTAAAAAGAGTGGCATCACTAATTTTTTCTTCTTCTGTCCTGAGACAGGGTGACGTGAGTGGGCTCGTCGTGAGGGACATGAGTTGCCTATTAGAAGTCAGTTGAGAGACATGAGTTGCCCTTTAGAAGTCAATTCGGTTTGATGTCAGGTTGGGGAAGAACAGGTTGTAAAGTCATCTGTGAATGGATTCTTCTATGAGTGAAACAAAAACCATGAGTACTGAATAAATGTTGCAGCAGCTGGAACATGTCACTGTATAGAAATTCCCTCACCAGTCTTTAATATCCCCAATTATCAGGACTGTCAACTTAATATTTAACTTTAAGTGTTACAGTTGGCCCTCCCAATAAGACACAGTTTAATAATTTAATGTCATCTGATCTTGTAAAAATCCTTTTACTAGTATGACCTCTGCGTCTAATAGAGAAACCTTTAATTCTGTTACTCAGGGCTGGATAATCGTACTAGCAAACACCAAGCCTACCTGTGTAGGTTAGGAATATCTGTAGGTCTTAAACTGAAAACTTCTGCCTGTGGCAGCTCTTCTTGATAGTCTCTTTTTATAAGTATTAGGCATTCCTGTCTGAGAATCCTTCTTTGTAGCCTCCAGTCTTACTTATTTTGGGAGGATAAGATAAAGTGCAAACCTTAAAATTTTATTATTATTATTATTATTATTTAAAATGCCCAGGAGTGGCTGTATTTTGGTCTTAACTGTCTTTGCTAAGTGTTTAAGATGAAGCAGTCAAACTGACTTTTGTTTCTATCTATTGTTAACAGTCAGCTGAGATTTTGTGGGAATCAATTCTGGGGAAACTTGAGAAGAGATTCTCAGTTCTGCTAGTGCCATTTGCGCTAGGTGGGTCCAGGTCTTGCTTGACCATTTGGATTCCCTCAGAAGCATCATGGATGTCTCCTTTCTATGATGACTCTCCTCTTTGTAACAAATGCACTGATTGGCTTTCTGTTCTCCAGTGGTCTCATTAATCTCCCTGATCAGGAGGTTATGTGGCTCAGAGTTGCAAAGCTCTTTAGAGAAGTCCCCTGTTCCCTGGATTCAGACTGACTCAGAGGGCAAGAGCCAAATATTGGTTTTCTTGGCCCTTTTCATTTAACATTCATTTTAAATCCTAATCTTAAAAATCCAGCAAATAAATTTTAACAGCCTTACATTAAGAGTACTGGGCTTTAATGTCTATAACTTTATAATTACCTTTTTATTAATTGGGATCTGTATTATTCTGTCTGTATTGTAGTTGATGACTTATTATCTTGAATAAACCCATGTTGTGTTCTTAAAGCAACACATTTGTAAAACACTAACAGGGAATCTTTAGATCACTTATAAGAAAATTTCAAACTAAAATTAACAAAAGTAAAAATACTTAGTTCGTGTAATATCTTCCCTGAATTTTTTGGCTGAATTATACATTATATCCCCTGTTTGAGATCCTAGGAATATTGAAAATAAAAAAAAACCTTTTTAACATAACTTTAAAGAAATATTATCTGACCTAATGGTTTCATAGTCATTCTCACATGTAGTAAGATGGGACACACAGCCTTATCTCAGGTAAGGCAGGGCTCTTTATAAATCTTAACTATTTTAGTTCTAAAGCTGATCTTTATTTTTAAATATCATTTGACAATGTTTAAATAAATTGTTTGAGGTCACATGAACATTAGCTAACACCATATAATATCACATTTAAAACATGAATTAAAGAAAGGCTGAAAGTTTTTAACCTTTACAAAGATTAGGCTCTAATTAACTTAAAAATACATTTAAATTGTTCCCCAATGTAAAAAGTAACATAAAAATTTACATATCTTATTGATAACAGGTAAA
This sequence comes from Callospermophilus lateralis, assembly GCF_048772815.1. Classification (NCBI taxonomy): domain Eukaryota; kingdom Metazoa; phylum Chordata; class Mammalia; order Rodentia; family Sciuridae; genus Callospermophilus; species Callospermophilus lateralis. The sequence goes on along the minus strand of NW_027512756.1, from coordinate 102,414 downwards.
TAAATCCACAATATATTTTTTACCACACAACTTCAGAGCACCAGCTTGATATAATACTCTTTAAACGTTTCTACCTTACAGACTTGCATACCTGTAAGATATGAAAACATTAATAGCATAACAATTACATTTATGTTTCTACATTAATCAAGTTTGGCTTTTAAAGAAATGGCAGTACAGTGCTCTAAAATAACAGTTTTTATTTAATCAGTTGTTTAATTTTTATGGTTGCTTGCTCTAGAAAACATAAATCTTAATAAACTCAATGTTATGGGTAAACTTATGTTTTAAGAAATTTTTGTCTCATTAACACATGACTGATTTTTACAATCTTATACAGAGTTTACTAAAAAAAATACAGATCTTAGTAAATCAATCAGATATCTAACAAAAGTACTCATGAATGAGTAATCCCATATCAAATTTACTTTACTTATTTATCAAAAAGTTAGAGAAATGTATTGAACAGTGTAAACCATTTTTATGTTGAAGGAAAGGTACTAGAGCCAAGGCATATTAGACATTTTGTAGATGTTAATATTTTGTTAGATGTTTGAACACCTAGAAAACTTTGTAAGCTTAAATTTAAAGACATTTGTTTTTATCTCTTTATCCAATTTAAATTGAAACATTTAAATCACGTGAATTAAAGATCTTTGGATCCACTTTTTTAAAATTTGTTTTTACGAGCGCTATTTTTTTATGAGCGCTCCTTATATATGTTAATTTGTGTATCATATATATGATATACGGACATATGTATATATAGACATACAACACATAACAATTTGTGCACACATAATAATAGTAAAGGCCTTGTAGCTTTTCGTAGTTGAAATCTTTATTGCAATGTTTCAAAAAGTCCACAGTTGGTCAAAGATAGAACTGATCAGAAAAACATTAACCTAGGTCTGTATGCTCAAAATCATGAGGTCAAAAAACATAAAGTATCTAAGAAAAAAAATAAGAGTCCTAGAAAAAATGACTTGCCAGTAATTAGTAAATAACATACAATTTACCTTTTTTTTCCCTTAGACCTCAAATCACTCTCCTACAAAGCTTGCAGGCTTCTTTCATTTGCATTTCAACATAAGTCATGGCTGAGGTCTGGAAGGAGCAGCAAAAAAACTGCTATTCTGAACAGACATCTCAGGACTAAGGCATTTTAACCATAATTTTCAGGTTCAGATGTTGAAAATTATGATACAAGTTTAAGATACAATTCACAAAATTTTATATCTTTACATCTTGTTTGGTTAACAGACACCATACTATGATTTACTATTTATGTCCAAATTAATGCACTGGTACACACAGTGACATTTTCCCAGGCTACCCAATTCAAAATTGGTGAAAAAAAAAAAAAAAAAAAAGACCGTATGATTGGGAAGTTTCTTGCCAACTTGGAAGTAGAGTTCTTCAGTTATCGATCCTAAGTATTTAAGTTCTCTGGCATGAATTATCTGAAATCATAAACTAAACAATTACCTAAACCCGACTTTTTACTGCAAGATTGTGCAATGCTTCAAAAACCCATTCAGTTACCAGATTGTTAAAATAAAACATCATCATTTAGACACACATTCAGCTAAGATCATTCCCCAAAAACAATTTATAATATCAACACATTATTGCAGATGCCTTAAAGGGCCAGAAACTAAGACACAATACAGACAGAAAGGAGGTCCAGACTATGGCTGTCAGACAGAACCCTTTAAACCAGAGCAGATAAGAGAAAAATCTCCTACAGCAGTGGCACCATAGATGTCCCCACAAGGGGACCAGATGTTTTCACAGAAGGGCAACCTGAAATGTAAAATAAAGTGTCTCCATGGTGACTTTACTGCATTTAGTGTCCCCTTTTTCTTTTTCTCTTTTTTTAACAAGACAGAGGTGGCATAATCCTTACAGTGCAGGGAAGGAAGGAGGTAATTCCCTGAATCAACAGGGCTTTGGCAGCTGCTGGGAGTCCCTCAGTTTCCCCTTTTACATACAGGATTAGCTCCTCTGATTCAGTTCCACATCAAGCATGCTCTATCTCCTAACATTTCAGTAGATAGCTCTCACAAAGTTCAGGGGCGGAGGGTGGGTACAAGATTTGTAACTTAAAGTTTGGTTCCTGACCTTGAAGCCAATTAATACAAATTTAATAATGACGACTGGGTTTTGAGAAAAAGAAAAAAGGAGTTTTATTGCTTGGCTAACAAAGGAGAAACACAGGGGACTCTGCCAAAGTTGTGACTCTCTTTATCTGGAGGGACAAGGGGTTTTAAAGGAGTTTCACTTGTTAACCTGGGAGATACTCAGTTCTTAGGTCCCCAGCAGGCATAGCCCTCTGCAATGGGTGTGCTCCAGGCAGCCAGCTAGGGGCTTCTATCATCCTGCTTTACAATGGGGGATAAAGTTCATTGCAGTTCCTTAAAACACAGTCCAAAGGGGTGTCAGGCTTAATCTCTTTATTTCTGATTTTCAGGTCCAATATACTTAAGTTTTTACCACCAAAATCACACAACAAAACGAACAAAAACAAACAAACAAAAAACCAAAAAATAGAACACAGAACACAAAAAAACAGAAACCCAGCGCCTAAACACAGAAACAGGGCAAGAGTGCAACATCTTGCTAAAGCTCCAGGGTAGGAGCGCGTGCGTGCCCGTCGGCACCTCTCTACAGTTCCAGAGGAATTCCCTACAGAACAGAACAGAGGACAGAAAGATTCTCGTTACTGTCCTGGACAGAAGTATATGTAAGCCTCCCCGTGCCACATCTCTGTCATCAGAAGAGATCTCCCTTAACCAGATATCAGATGTTATAAAGGAGCCACTTACCTATGGAGGCATCCTCCATCAGGTGCTTGCTAATAGTTTTAGTGCAGAGGTTCACTGCAGTGCTCCCTGGACTAAAGGCTCTCTTCCAAATATAAAGAAGATGGACCAAATCAGGCCTGTGTGGAGAGCGGTTCCTTGGTGCCTATGGTTGATATACCATTCTAATTTGTGAAAGTGCCACAGAAAGTAGGGTAAGCCTCCTTCTCATGGTACGCTTGAAAGCAACTGTTTGGAAAAAGTGGTTGCCAAGGCAGTGACCTCATTCAGTTCCTGAAGGATGCAACCTCACCTCACTTCCTTGGTAATGGAACTCTCTGAACTTGGGATGCAGGAAGCCAGGCACACAGAGTCAGTCCCAGTCCCAGTCCTAGTGGTCTCACTTGCTTCAATTTAACAAGGACAGAGTCAGTCTTTCTTGGTACCTACTGATGTGAGGATGGCCAAATGCCAGGAGTACTCTGAAGAGGGGCCTTTCCTAAAAAAGCAGGTAGTGGCTCACAGCTGGCTCCTGACCACTTCACATAGTTGGATATGGAGACCAGATCTGAGACAGGATAGGCCATATCTGGGGAACATAGTATGGCCCAGCAGTCAGAGGACACTCCGGATATTGAGAGACCTATTTGGGGGAAGGAGGTGCCTTTTTGGGTGTGGATGTGTGTTTGTGGTTTTGTCTCATGTTCTGAGAATAGGCAGGAAAGTTGGTTTGTTTGGTTTGGAGTGAACTGTTTCTAGTAAGTTGTTTCACAAGGCGAGTGTTTCTATATCTGTGTATCCCACTGTGTCCGTGCTTGTAGACATTAGAAAAGAGAATGCATCAATGGATGTTTCCTGTCAAGTAGAAAGCTTCCCAGCATTCATCCTGCCCAATTTATGAATGCACTAGGGCTTGCCTTATCGATGGGCAACACCTGCTATTTTCCTAAGTTCCTGTTTTCTTCCTGAAATCTAGCCACTCTCCAGAATAGGTTCATGCATTTGCATCCACGATATGTACCACCTCCAAGCACTGTGACATGGACATGTACTGGATAGCTGAAGAGAATGGCAAGCATCTCAGAAAAGTCAGATATCACTGTGACCCAGAAAGTCTCAGTAGAGAAACCCTGCGAAGGGCCTTTTGATTACCTATTGTTCTGTTGCCCTGAATGTCAGGAAGGTCTTTGCCTCAGGCCATGCTTTTGTGAAGCCTGAAGAAAACAGTTTTCAAACGGAAATGAATGGGCATCACCTGTGGTTCTTTGCTTAAATGCATTGTAAAGGGATGTGTCTGAATCAGCCTCTTGGCTCTGTGTGAGCCTGTGGCTTAGATTATCAGCACCTGATGGATCTAAAGAAAGATCCCATGTGTGGATCCAAAATCAAAATGGCCAAAAAATCAGTCATTGTTGATGAAGTCTCTCGCATTCCTCTGTAAGGTTCCTGACCTCAATCAAGTGAGAAAAGGGATCCATTGGGTCAATTGAGTTCTTCAAAGCCTTGCAGATGCTAGCCCATAGGTTCTTGGGTTTTCTTATGAATCCAATTCAAATAAAGAATCTAAACCCCACCGTCAGTAGGCCTCAAATTGAAGAACAGAGCTGTATTAATGGCAGGCATATTTGATCACTCCTGGTTCACAGGAAGGGTGTCCAGGCCACTCTGACTTTTGGCAAATGAGGGGAAAGGGAGATTATTTGGGACACTGTCTTGTGCTGCGCCTCTCATGAAATCCTCCTGCCAGAAGTTATGATGAGTGTCTATTTGGAAGAAGATGAGTGCCATTTGGGAGTGTTTTGGTTTTAATTGTGGTCATTTGTGTGGTGGTTGGTAGAGATAATTGAGTCCATCTTGTCTTGAACTTTGGTGTGATTCCCCTTAGAGACTGTGTTTTGGAACTGACCTCTGAGAAGGTACAAGGTCCTGTGTCATTGTATATCCATATTTCTGGGACATCTCTACGGAACGTAATTCAAAGCTAAGTATACCAATCAAGGGCCAAATGAACTTCTGGGCTTCAAATCTAACCTAGATTTCTGTTTTCATACTTATATTGAAAGGTTAATAAAATAGGTACTTGTCACTTCCTGTTTTTCTGTATGCTTAATAAAACACTGTTGAAATCTTGAGAACTGTTTGCTCTTCTTGTTCCCAGAATGTGCTGCCCCCAACTGCCAAACTGCAGAATGTACTCCATCAACCATTTGCACGCAAACCGCCCACTCGCCCTTACCCATCAATAAACTTCCCTCCCTGCCCTCTCCAAGGAAAATATATAAGCACTTCTTAAGCTGTTCTCAGGGCTCTCTGCTCTATTCAAGCGAGCTCTGAGCCCTTGCATGCCGGACTCCCAATAAACCCTTTGCTGTTGCATTAGACAGTCTCTTGGTGGTCTCTTTTATCGATGCTCACCCGACCTTTACTTCTGGTGGCCCCAGCGAGATCCGGCAGCTGCAGATGAAAGACCCCCAACGGGATGCTCTGGGGGTAAATAAGGCCCCTCTTTCTGGTTTCAGGATTCAGGTTAGGGTTTGACAAAATGGCTATTGGTAAAGAGCGTGAGCTCTCTCCCACGGTGGCTGACACACATGTAACAGAGCCACAGGCCATGTCCCTGAGGGATGGACTCGGGAAATCGAGGAACCATAGTCTCCTCGACTCAGTGATATTTTCTTTCAGATTCGGAATTGCCAGCCCATCAGGTTTTGCCGGCTACTCAGTCCTGGTCTCAGTATTGGACGTCCATTGCCTGTCTTTATTGTCTTTTTTTGTCTGTGTCATGTGCTGTTGCTTTCACTGTCTGTGTATATTTCATTATGGGACAGAGCACTTCAATGCCTCTGTCCCTGACCCTTAATCACTGGACCAAAGTCTGCTTAAGGGCTCAGAATCTTTCTTTTTCATTAAAACACCAGACCTGGCAGATTCTGTGTCTCAGAATAACCCACCTTTGTAGTCGGATGGCCTCTAGAAGGATGTTTCTACTTCGCACTAATTTGAAAAGTCTGAGATATTGTCTTTCAGCCGGGGCCACATAGACATCCAGATCAATAGCCATATATCATAACTTGTCAGGACCTCTGCAAATCTCCTTCTCCATGGGTGAAGCCTTTCCTTGTCCCTGCACCCACTCCTACTCCTTCCCCTATGATTCTATCTCTCAAACTCTCTGTTCCTCAACCTCCACCCTCTGTTCTCCCTGAGTCTCAAGACTCTACTCGTCCTTATCCTCTGCCCTTGTCCCCCAACCCCCAAAACCCTGTAAGTAATTCCCCTGCTGCTGACTCAGCCTCTCCACCATTTGAGGAAGCCAGAATGGCCCAGCGCCCTCCAGATGACTGTCCCATGACACACACAGCGCCTCCTTCCCTGGAGGAAGCTGGCCCGGCTAAAAAAACTCAGAGAACTCGCCAACGTTTTCACACCTGCCTACTTGGAATGACTGCCAACAACTCCTAGGGACTCTCTTCATGACAGAGGAATGAGAGAAAAACCTCCTGGAAGCCAGAAAAAAATATCCTCGGACCTGATGGGCGACCAACACAACTTCCCAACATAATAAAAGCTGCCTTCCCCTTTAACCAACCCAACTGGGACCCCAACACCTTTGAAGATAGGGAGCATCTGTCCAATTATTGCCAGGCTCTAATTGCGGGTATCCAAGGGGCCGCTAGGTGACCAACTAATTTGGCCATGGTAAGAGAAATTATTAAAAGGCCTGATGAATCTTCCTCTATGTTTCTAGAGAGAATTATGGAGGCATATAAGAGATATACTCCTTTCGATCCTCAGGCAGCAGATCAAAAGGCATCTGTCACGATAGCCTTAATTGTTGAAGCTGCCATGGATATTAAAAAAAAAAGTTAAAAGAGAGATTTAGTCAGAGAAGCCGAAAAAGTATACTATAAGAGAGAAACAGGGAAAAAGAAAGGGAGCAGAGGGAGGATGAGAGAAGCAAAAGAAAGACTAAGGCATTGACTAAGATCCTGGTCACAACAAGAAAGAGGCCAGAAATTAAGACATAAGGTGACAGGAAGCGATACCTGGGCCCGTGCCACAGGCCACCTCTGGCCTCAGATCAATGTGCCTACTGTAAAAAAAAAAGGACACTGGGCCAAAGAGTGCCCTATAAAGAGACAGACATGCCAGCCAGCCATTCTGACTCTGGGGGATGACTAAGAAAGTTGGGGCTCAGATTCTTTCCCCTAGCTCAGGGTAAGAATTGAAGTGTAGGGGACCCCAGTAAACTTTGAAGTGAATACAGGAGCAGTATACTCAGCCCTTAAGGCCCCATTGGGCCGTCTATCAAATAAAAGGTCTGTAGTTCAAAGGGCTAATGGCAGTAAATATCGGGCTTAGACTACTAAGAGGACCATGGACCTGGGGAAAGGAAAAATCCATCACTCCTTCCTAGTAATCCCAGAATGCCCGCACCCATTGATGGGCAGAGATCTGCTCACCAAGCTCTGGGCCAAAATAACTTTTAACCCTGAAGGCCCCCAAATGAAATTTCTAAATCCTTCAGTAAAAATTCCTATAGTCACGGCTTTAACTATATTAGTAGAAGATGAACGTCCACTCTTCACACCCCCCAAGACTGATCAAACAGGCAAGCTACCCCAGAAATGGATAACAGATTACCGAGATGCCTGGGCAAAAACTGCTGTGTTAGGCCTGGCCGTGAAACAACCTCCAATAACAGTGGAGTTAAAAACCTCAGCCTCCCCAATCAATGTCAAATAATATCTTCTAAGCATAAAAAGCTAAAGATGGGATAAGGCCCTATATTCAGAAATATCTGGCCTTAGGGGTCCTAAGGCCCTGTCAATTGGCCTGGAACACTCCCCTGCTATTAGAAGAAAAAGCCAGGAACCAGGGACTATCACCCTGTTAAAGACCTAAGAGAGATCAACAACAGAGTGCAGGACATTTACCCCACGGTACCTAATCTGTTCAATCTGCTTTGCACTCTGAACCCTGAGCAGAAATGGTATACTGTTCTGGACTTAAAACAAGCTTTCTTTTGCTTGCCTCTTCATAAAGATAGTCAGTTGCTGTTTGCTTTTGGGTGGGTAGACCCAGAAACCGGAAAGTCTAGTCAACTAACTTGGACTAGACTTGCAGAGGGGTTCAAAAACTCCCCCACTCTCTTTGATGAAGCCCTTCACAGAGATCTCAACAATTTCTGAACTACACACCCCGAATTCACCCAGCTTCAATATGTGGATCACCTGCTACTGGCATCCAACAACAAGGAAAACTGTGAACTGGGAACCAAGCACTATTATCCGAGCTTGCTCAACTCGGGTATAGAGCTTCGGCCAAAATTGCCCAATTTGCCAGCAAGAAGTAATCTTCCTCGACTATTTCCTTAGGGGCGGTAAACGATGGCTCACTGAGCCCAGAAAACAAACCATTGAGCAGATACCAACCCCATCTTACAGCAGACAACTAAGAGTTTCTTGGGATTGCTGGGTTTTGCAGGTTATGGATAAATGGGTTTGAGTCCTTAGCTGCTCCTTTATACCCGCTGTTAAAGGGAGATGCCCAATTCCAATGGACCCCTAAGTACCAGAAATTTTTAGATAACATCTAAGGACACTGAAATTGAACGCCTCAAATTTACTGAGCTCAGCCTGCAATTACAGAAAGCCCTACACTACGTTAAAAATGTACATCAACTCACTCACCTTGGTTCAAAGAAACTGCAGGCATTCCTGTAGGATTAAGAACAGAGTTTTCCACTAACTGACTCACAGCGAAAGGAAATAATTGAACTGGTAACAAAAGCCTGTCGGGTCAGTCAATTGTTTAATGCTTACCCTTCCAAGTTTCTTAGACGAAAGCACCTACGAGGAACCAGACCAGGACAATTCTGGGAAGTGGACATTACTGAAATTAAGCCAGCAAGGTATGGACTTAAATATCTCCTAGTCTTTGTGGATACATTCTCAGGATGGATTGAAGCCTTACACACACACACACACACACACACACACACACACACACACACAGAAAAAAAAAAAAAAAACGGTGCAAATGGTTCTCAAGAAGATCCTGGAAGATATTTTTCCAAGATACGGTCTGTCTAAGATAATAGGGTCTAATAATGGACTTGTGTTCATGGCCCAGGTAAGTCAGGTGTGGATTAATTGTAAGTTACATTATGCTTATATACCCCAGAGCTCAGGAGAGGTAGAAAAAATAAATAGAACCATTAAACAGACCTTAACAAAATTAAGCTTAGAGACCGGCATAAAAGATTGGACTATGCTCCTGCCTTATGCACTGTTTCATGCGAGAAATACTCCCTCAGTTTCTTTGTGTAACCTCACCCCCTATGAAATTCTCTATGATGCCCATCATCCAGTAAGGGACCTAATCCCCAACTCTAAGGCCTAACAATCCCTTCCACACCCCTTGCTTGACAGACTTAAAGCCATTGAAAGAACTCAGTGATAACTGTGGAAACAGCTGGCCACTGCCTACCAACCTGGGGACGAGGGGATTCCACATCAATATCAAGTAAGAGACTTCGTCAACATAAGACAACATCAGGTGTTATCCCTAGAACCCCGCTGTAAAGGAACATACCAGGTGCTACTTATAACACCTACAGCCATAAAAGTAGACAGAATCACTTTTTGGATCCATGCCTCTCATCTCAAGCCTTCGCTGTGTCCAGACTCTGGTTGGAAACTGGAAAAAACTGGTAACCATTTCAAATTGCGTATTCGCTATGTGGACAAGACTATAGACTCTCCCCTTGGCCACCAGTACTCCTAACCCTCATCAGCCTGTTCAGCAGTGAAGGCTGATCTGAAATCCTACTAGACAAGAAGTATGGTCTATCTCGCATACAGCCCCCTTAGGGACCTGGTGGCTATCTCTCCACCCAGACATTTTTCAGCTTGGTATAGGTCTTTCCTATTGAGATAACCCCAATGAAGAGGATCCCACTAAAGTTCCATTAAATCCCTTCCATACCATAGATAATTGAAACAAACATTATGGATGCACGGAAACGCGAGCCAGATTCAGGTTGGTTAGCCTAGATTACTATATATGCCCGGCGGACTATCAAAGCCACAAACAGCCATGGCTGTGTGGGGGGAAAACCAACTTCTTGTGTAATTCATGGGGATGTGAGCATACCGGGGCTGCCTGGTGGAACCCAAACTCCTCATCAAATTCAGTACACAGCATTGGCCATATAACCAATTAGACAACCAAAAACTATGGCCCCCAGAGGGTTCTCTAGATCCTCAAATTCTGCGTGACATTTTTAACTTCGGCAAGTTCTCAAAAGGGGAAAATTCCCCTATGTGGAATCCTTTTCCCTCCTTCACTCACATCCTGTACTATGCTTCTCCAATAGTTCCTCACCCTCAGCCTTCTGCTCTAGACTCTCTGCTGTCACTCCCACCTCAGCAACCTGATTTCTTCCCTCCAATTACTACATCAAAAACCCAAACCTCCGCCAGTTCTCAGACCATTGCCCCCTTGCTGAGGTAGCAGGTACCGAGGTACCCCTCCACTCACTCACTCCTCTCTTTTTCTGTCTGTGCCTGCACTAGGTCCCACCAAGTCCTCTAAGAAGCTAAACCAAAGCTCAAACCAGCTGAGAAGAGCCCTCAGACCCCTATCCAAGATGTAATAAAAATAGCCTTTAAAGTTGCTTTGTCATCACTGAAAACAGGTTACTAAGAATTTAAAGTCCCTCACAGGCTTTTTGGAATACTCACTCCCATCTTCACCTCTGCTCTACCTGTTCTACTGCTCAAGTTTTGTTCTAGGAAAATCCCAAACCCCTTTTCCATTATTCTTTTACATCTCATCTTCCTCATTCTCAGATCCACGGAGCTGCTCTCAGCCTCGCCTTCCCCGTCTTCCCCCTCTGTACCAGGTCCATAGATATGTCTTAAATAACCTTCTCCAGAAGTCTTCACCGAGGCTTACATTAGGTCTTTCAGCAAAAGAGTCCCTCTGAAAGAGTTCAATGTAGATAAACTTCCACTTTTCGTGTTGCCCTGTTCTACTTGGCCACTGGCTGGAAAAATCACCACCCCTAAGCTTGACACCGCCTTACTAGATTTTCACAAAATATGTGAACAAGGCCTCTGGCCTTGAGCTGGGGCTTCACAGAGATGGCTAGATTTCTAAGATAAAAAAGTTACCAATTGGGCTTCATGGTGACAGCTGGCAGGGAGAAAAAAAAGAGACACAAAAGCTCTCCCTTTCCAAGGTGTCTTTGAAAAGTTAACTTGCGCAGAACAGAGGAACAAAAACAGAAAAATAACTGATTTCTGTGAATTTCTACAAACTGTGAACTTCTGAGCCACTTCCCTTACATGTTGGGTACAAATTCTAAAACTACCGAAACTTGGGGTTCAGGGGATTAATTGATTACAACAGAAGCAATGCCCTCTAAATCCGGATGCAACCAAATAAGACTGTTTTCCTGTGTTTGGTGCTATCTTAGGTCCCTTTCCTTGTCCGTCCCTACAACAGTCTAATTCTATACACTTTAACATTATTTATGTTTTCATAAAATGGTCAATATATGTGATTAATTATGTAATGATGCAGATGTTTTCCAGAGTTCTCTATCATGACTTAGGTTCATTTAAAGATCAAATAGGGGGGCATACAACCCGGTTCCACTGGGAACCTGTATCCCTCACTTTAGCCATCCTATTAGAAATAATAGTTGCTGAAGGGGTGGGCTAGTCCATGAGACACAACAAAGACACAATTAGAAGCAGAAATATGCCAAAGTTTAAAGACATTAAAAACCGACATCACAGCTTTACAGGAATTTTAACCTCTCTCTTTCTGAAGTTGTTTTACAAAGCAGGCGAGGGTTGGACCTCCTCTTTATGAGAGAAAGGTGCCTTTTTGCTTGCATTGAGGGAAGAATGTTGTTTTTATGCCGACAATACTGGAGTTGTAAAAGAATCTATGAGTAAATTAAGAAAACGACTTGAAGAGCGTCAAAGAGAGACAGAGGCCCCAAAAGGGAGGTTTGAGTCTTGGTTCACATAGTGACCTGATTAACTACGCTTTTATCTGCCATGGCCGGTCGATTAAAAATCCTCATATTATTGCTAACTGTAGGACCCTGTTTGCTCAACCGTGTAGTTTCCTTTCTAAACCAAATTGAACCTGTTATTAATCCTAACCATACACTGTTCTCTCAATCTAATTTTACAGAAGAGCAGGGACAGAATTGGTAATAAAATACAGAATTATAGAGGATCTTCCACCTGCTGAAAACCTCAAAGGTCCACGCAGAAATGATCCCTGGAGAAGATGTAGGCAAGTACGAAGGACCTGAGAGAGCAAAAGTCTTCCATGGCAAACAACCTGCTCAGGATGAAGGGATGTGTCTGAATCAGCCACTCTCTTCTTAATGTAGAGAAGGTGGACCAAAGCAGGCATGTGTTGAGAGCTGCTCCTGCATGCCTATGGTTGACATACCACTCTGACCTGTGAAAGTGTCACAGGAAGTAGGAGCAGCCTCCTTCTCATGGTAACCTTGGAAGCAACTGTTAAGACAAAGTTGTTGCCAAGGCAGTGACCTCATTCAGTTCCAAAAGGAAGTGACCACACCTAACTTCCTTGGTGATGGAACTCTCTGAACTTGGAATCCAGGAAGCCAGGCACCCAGAGCCAGTCCCAGTCCCAGTTCCAGTGGTCAAACTTATTTTGATTTACCAAGGACAGACTCAATCTTTCTTGGGACCTACTGATGTAAGGATGGCCAAATGCAAGGAAAGCTATGAAGAGGGGCCTTTCCTGAGAAAGCAGGCAGTGGCTCACCGCTGGCTCCTGACAACTTCACAGAGTTGGCCAAAAAGACCAGATTTGAGACAGAACATACTATTTCCAGGGAACATAGTAAGGCCCACCAGTCAGAGGACACTCCGGATAGTCACAGACCTACTTGGGGAAAGGAGGTGCCTTTGTTGTGTGGGTGTGGGTTTGTGGTTTTGTCTCATGTTCTGAGAATAGGTATGAAAGGCAGTTTGTTTTGTTTGGAGTGAACTGTTTCTTGTAAGTCGTTTGACAAGGTGAGAATTTGTATGTCTGTGTATCCCACTGTGTCCGTGGTTGTAGACATTAGAAAAGAGAATGCATCAATGAATATGTCCTGTCTAGTAGAAAGCTTCACAGCATTCATCCTGCCCTATTTATGAATGGACTGCAGCTTGCCTTATTGATGTGCAACACCTGCTATCTTCCTTAGTTCCTGTTTTATTCCTGAATTCTGGCCACTCTCCAGAATAGGTTCATGGTTTTCTGTTTAAGATATGAACAACCTCGAAGCTCTGTGACATGACCATGTACTGAAGGGAATGGTGAGCATCTCAGAAAACTCAGATATCAGTGTGACCAGGAAAGTCTCAGTGGAGAAACCCTGCTTGGGGCCTTTTGTTTACCTATTCTTCTGTTGCCCTGAATGTCAGGAAGGTCTTTTCCTCAGTGCACCACTTTGTGAAGCCTGAAGAAAACAGTTTTCAAATGGAAATGAATGGGCATTACCTGTGGCTCTTTGCTTAATTGCTTTGGAAAGGATGTGTCTGAATCAGCCTATATACCCTGTGTGAGGCTGTGACTTAGATTCTCAGCTCCTGATGGATCTAAAGAAAGATCCAATGTTTACATCCAAAAACAAAATGGCCAAAAGAGCAGTCCTTATGGATGTAGTCTCTCGCCTTCCTCTGTAACTTTCCTGACCTCCATCAAGTCGGATTAGGGATCCTTTGGGTCAAATGAGTTCTTCAAAGCCCTGCAGAGGCTAGCCCATATTTGCTTGGGTTTTCTCAAGACTCCAATTCACATAAAGAATCCAAACCCCACAGTCATTTGGCCTCAAATTGAAGAAGCGGAGCAGTATTAACGGGAGGCCTACTTAATCTCTCCTGGTTCACAAGAAGGGTGTCCAGGCCACCCTGAATTTAGGCAAATTAGGTGCAAGAGAGCTTATTTTGGACACGGTCTTGGGGTGTGCCCCTCATGGAAAACTCCAGCCATAGGTTATTGTGAGTGTCTATATGGAAGAAGATGAGCGCCACGTTGGAGTGTTTTGGTTTAAATTGTGGTCATTTGGGTGGCGGTTGGAAGAGATGACATGGTCCACATGTTCTTGAACTCTGGTGTGACTCCCTTAGAGTCTGAGTTCTGGAACTGACCTCAGAGAAGTATTGCCATAAATAGTGTTGAGATTTTAGGAAGCCAGGCATGAGCGTTGCCCTTGGAAACTGAGTTCTAGGCCCAGGGTGGCTTTCCACAGAGCACTGAGCCTCTCAGCCAGGATACCACAAATTTTATTCTGAAAGACTTGGCACCCATAGTTGAGAATCAAAACTCATATGGACCTCACATTGTAGACCTAAATGGGCATAACATCATATGATCTTTTGGCAACTCTTTGGGAAGCCTTACCTGTGAGTGTTCTCCAGAGATTTCATTGAAATGAGCTTCCTAACCATTTAATGGATCCTAAAAGAATTGAAACTCACAGTGCCTCCAACTTCATCCTTGAAAAATGGCTAGATAAATACCATGAAATTTTTGAATTTCCCATCACCAGGTGGCACTGGAAAACCTTTTGATGTCCTGTTGCTGATCATGAATATACCAGACAGTGCCTTGATTGACTGGGTTTCATGTAAATGGTGTAGAACAGAGATGCCAATAAGTTGGACTCTGTTGAGGAGTAGGTTAGAGCAGTGGTGGGCAGGTATGTGATAAAATATCTGTGGTGGGGCCATGTGTATCTTCCATTGGCTTCAAATGCCTTGTGACTGACATGGTGCAGCCAGCAGAACCTTCCATGTAAAGGCAAGTTGTTATTTGGAGAGGTTTCAGGACATTGTTCAGAATCAGGGTGCTATGGTCAAGGGGGCAAGATATGTAGGATAGGATTCTAGTTCTTGGATCCTCCTGCAAAACCTGACCCACCATACATGACAGAACTTCCTCTTGCACTGTGACCCAGTTGAACTCTTTGTATTTCGTGAAGCAAATACCAAACACCCAGTGCAGCAGGAAGAAACACCACGAAAATGGAAGATGACCATATGGCTTCACAGTGCACACTGCCACACATTTATCCCCCAGTGGCCACAGTTTACATAAAAAGAGAATTCAGCACTGCTGCCTCATGTACATTGGGAAATAAGAAACCATGTCCTCCAGGTCTCATAGATCCAGACCAAGCTTTTATGGTCTCCCTAGAAAGGAAGCTAAAGCTCCTGACAACAACATATTTTTCAAGTGCCAAACTCACAGGCAGTTTCTCTAGAAATCTCTAGGCCAGGAGACCTCCATGTTTGTGGAGTTTTTACCCTGTCCCATACTTTTGGAAACTACTCTACCACTTCAAAGGTTGTGAGCTCCTGAGCATATTCCATTTAACATATTTATTCACAGATTTTCTAAATCTTCTCCTCTAATTGTGTCTTACTTGGGGTGAAGGAATTGTCAAGGCATTGTTCTGGATGAGAGTGGGAATAATTTTGTGTAGCACATATTTACATACACATTGGATTCATTGTTCAATTTTCCATTCGAAATGCTGAATCTTTGACACTAACCCATACCCTACTAGACTCTGACTACTAATTCTAATATGATGGAGAAAAGTAACCCAAACAGAATAGAAATACTAGCACTTTAGAGGAGGCATGGTGGATAGTTGGTTTGCCTTTTGCATGATATAGGGTAGGAGTTATAAATCTTGTCAATTTTTTGTTGAAATAGTTCTGCATGTGTTTTTAAAGTTAACACATATGTGAATTCCTGTCTCCATTTTTCTGTAGCCTATTCAGCACATGTATTTTTATATGCACATATAGAATCCTACCTGGTATCACACGTATATTCTTGAGAGGTGGCTAACTTGGCAGATACAAAGTGTGAGAAGAGATCACTCCTCATTAATGCTTTTGGAACTGAAAATTCAGACTATGAGTGAGCTTCTTAGTTGAAAAACATTATACATAAATCCATGTTCAGTAAAATTAATATTTTGGATCTGTGGATGATATATATTTCACAATGAATTTTAATTGGCATATATATTGCTACTATTTAATGTCTCTGTGTGTGTTTTGTGTGTGTGTGTGTGTGTATATATATATATATATATATATATATATATATATATATACTCTCTAGATTTTTCAAAATATAAAATATATGTGTCCTATTATACACTCCCTAAATTCATTCTTGTTCATGTATGTGGTTTTATATTAAACTTTTCATAAGATTATTTTAAAAATATTCATCCACCTGAAATACATATTTGTTTTCTAGTACTAAAAAGTTACTTCAGTGAATGGTGCAAACAAATCCTTATATTTTTACACTAGCTGACCCACTTTAACATCAATGCAAGTATATTCCTATGGAACATGATGTGTATTTTGACGTTCATTTTTATTAAACACTGGTACATTACTATTTCTGCAGTTTTTATACATTATAGAATATACATTTCATCCACAAGTTCACAAATTTAAAGAAATTTGTAACATATTCAATCACTTCCTGCTTCAGAACATATGTATTCCTCCTTGTTTTTGAGTGGTCATTTCATGAGATTTCTTTCCAAACACATTATTTTCGATTTCCATAATCAAATTTGAAGCAACATTCACACACTCTTGGTGATAAACCACAACCGTAATATTACCATTAGATATATTACTGGTTGGAATGAATGTATGTATATCAATATATGATTCCTGTGTATTTTCAGATATCAATTCAATCCATTATTTAAAGTTGGAACAAGTTATATTATTTATTCGCAGTATGGTCTATTCATGCATTATCTCTATATTCATACATACATGGTACACCTATATGTACCCCCAATACTAATTTATACCCTTTCAAAATATTGCTCCAAGAAATGGTGCAAGAAATACTCATGTCACCTGATCTACATATACGTTTTATCACAGTAATATTCTGGCCACAAAATGCAAAGTCACACTTACGATTGTACCAAAGCCTAAATGGAATGTGAGTATGGATTATGAAAATAACCCATGTCCAGGTTGCCTAATGCTCTCAAATGTCAATCCTATTGGTGACTACATATTTGTTACTTCCTAAGATTATATATTCAATCTCAAGCCTGTTGAAAATGTCTTTTGCTATCACTCACTTTATACTTTGCCTGATTTCCTAATGTCTCTATTGATATCTGCTTTCCTACATATTTTCCCCAGTTCATCACTGTGACTGACTCTTCACATATGCTGACATTTACATTTTCTGTCTACCTGAAAACCTATTGCTAAAGAACTATTTGTCCAAATGCTATACTCACACTTTTTTTATAATCCTACCAACTATCTTCCTAATCCTACCGACTCTCCCTCTTTGAATGGTTTACATTCAACATTCAATCATCCAAGGTATCAGATCTTATGCCATTGTGTATAGATTTATCTGAGACATCTGTGCAGAACATAATTAAAAGCTAAGTATCCCAATCAAGGACCCAATGCCCTTCTGGGCTTCAAATGTTACCGAGATTTCTGTTTTCATTCATATATTTCACCTATATAATCTTATAAATATTGCAGGTTCCCAATACCATTATTCATCCAGCAGAATGATCCTAACCCAAATCAAACATGTTATTAACTGTAACCATACACTGTTCCCTCAATCTAACTTTACAGAAGAGCAGGGACAGAGTTGGTCTTACAATACAGGAATGTAGGAGATCTTCAACTTCCGGAGAACTTCAAAGGTCCATGCAGAAATGATCCCTAAAGAAGATGTAGGCAGCTATGATGGACCTGAGAGTGCGAAAGTCATCTTTCATGACAAAAAAAAAAAAAAAAAACAGGTCAGGATGAAGGGGTGTGTCTGAAGCAGTCTCTCTCTTCTTAATGTAGAGAAGATGGACCAAACCAGCTTGTGTGGAGAGCTGTTCCCGGGTGCCTATGGTTGATATTCCATTCTAACTTGTGAAAGTGTCATAGGAAGTAGGGGCAGGATCCATCTCATGGACCCTTGGAAGCAACTGTTAGGACAAAGTGGTTGCCAAGGCAGTGACCTCATTCAGTTCTAGACGAAGTCACCCATGTCACTTTCTTGTTGATGGAACACTCTGAACTTGGAATCCAGGAAGCCAGGCACCCTGAGGCAGTCCCAGTCTAAGTCCCAGTGGTCTCAAATTTTTGGATTTAAGAAGGATAGAGTAAGTCTTTCTTGGCAACTACTAAATTGAAGATGGACAAATGCCAGGAAAGCTCTGAAGAGGGGCTTTACCTGAGAAAACAGGCAGTGGCTCACCGCTGGCTCCTGATAACTTCACAGTTTTGGCCAAGAAGACCAGATCTGACATAGGACAGCCCATTTCGGGGAAACATAGTATGGCCCACCAGTCAGAGGACGCTCCGGATAGTCACAGACCTATTTGGGGAAAGAAGGTGCCTTTGTGGGTGTGTGTGTGTGTGTTTGTGTGTTTGTGATTTTGTCTCAAGTTTTGAGAATATGTAGGAAAGTCGGTTTGTTTGGTTTGGAGTGGACTGTTTCTAGTAAGTCCTTTGAGAAGGTGAGTGTTTCTATGTCTGGGTATCCCACTGTATTTGTGGTTGTAGACAATAGAAAAGAGAATGCATCAATAGATGTGTCCTGTCTAGTAGAATTCTTCACAGAATTCATCCTGTCCAATTTATGAATGGACTGCAGGTTACCTTATGGATTGGCAACACCTATTACCTTCCTACATTCCTGATATCTTCCTGAATCTGGTCACTCTCCCATAGGCTCATGGTTTTGTGTTCAAGATATGTATCTCCTCCACAATCTGGGACATGGCCATGTACTGGATAGCTGAAGAGAATGGTGAATATCTCAGAAAACTCAGATATCAGTGTGACCAGGAAAGTCTCAGTGGAGAAAATCTGCTTTGGTATTTTGCTTACCTATTGTTCTGTTGCCCTGAATGAAAGGAAGGACTTTGCCTAAGGCCGCACATTTCCAAAGCCTGAAAAAAAAAGTTTTCAAATGGAAATAAATGGGCATCACCTGTGGCTCCTGGCTTAATTGCTTTGCAAAGGGATATGTCTGAATCAGCCTCTTAGTGCAGTGTGAGATTATCGCTTAGATTCTCAGCACCTGATGGATCTAAAGAAAGATCCCATGTGTGCATCCAAATCCAAAATGGCCAAAAGAGAATTCATTGTGATGAAGTCTCTTGCCTTCCTCTGTAAGGTTCCTGATCTCCATCAAGTGATAACAGGGATCTTTGGGTCAACTGAGTTCTTCAAGCCCTGCAGAGGCTAGCCCATAGGTGATTGGGTTTTCTCATGACTGCAAATCACATAAAGAAACTATACCCGACAGTCTGTATGCCTCAAATTGGAAAAGCAGAACAGTATTAATGGCAGACCTCTTTGATCAGTCCTGGTTCACAGGAACGTTGTCCAGGAAACACTGACTTTAGACAAATGAAGGGCAAGGGAGCTTATTTTGACTTTGTCTTGGGCTGTGTGCCTCATAAAAACTTCCAGCCAAGGTTATGATGAGTGTCTATATGGAAGAAAATGAGGGCCATGTGGGAGTGTTTTGGTTTTAATTCTGGTCATTGGTGTGGCGGTTGGAAGAGATGACTGGGTCAACTGGGCTTGAACTCTGGTGTGTTTCCACTTAGAGACTGAGATCTGAAACTGATCTCAGAGAAGAATTGCCATGAATTGTGTTGGGATTTTAGGAGGCCACGCATGAGAGTCGCCCTTGGAACCTGAGATCTAGGACCAGGGTGGTTTTCCACAAAGAACTGGGAATCTCAGCCTGGATATCACATGATTTTATTCTGAAACTTGGCAGCCATAGTTGAGAGTCAAAAGACATAGGACCTCACATTGTAGATCTCAATGGTCCTGGCTTCAAGTGACCTTTTGTCCACTCTTTGGAAAGCCTTGCCTGTGAGAGTTCTCTAGAATTTTCTTTGAAATGAACTTTCTCAACATTTAATGGTTCCTGAATAATTGTGCATCCAACGTCATCCTTGAAAAATGGCTAGATAAATACCACGAAATTTTTGAATTTTCCATGACCAGGTGGAACTGCAGAAACTTTCGATGTCCTGTTGCTTACCATGAGTGTACCAGACAGTGCCTTGATTGACAGGGTTTCATGAAAATTGTTTAGAACAGAGATGCCAGTATTTTGGAGCCTGCTGAGTAGTGGGCCTAGAGCAGTGGTGGACAGGTGTGTGATAAAACATCATGGTGGGGCCATTTGGATCTGCCATTGGCTTCCAAATGGCTTGTAACTGACAGAGTGCAGACATCAGACCCTTATATGTAAAGGCATCTTGTTATATGGCGTAGTTTCAGGGCAATGTTCAGAATCAGGTTGCTATGGACAAGGGGGCAATCTTTGAGAGATAGAAGCCTGGTTGGTGAATTTTCTTGCAGACCCTGACCCACCACATGTGACAGAAATACCTCAAGCACTGTTTCCCAGTTGAACTCCTTGTATTTTGTGAAGCATGAACCAAACTCCAAGTGCAGCAGCAAGAAACACCACAAAAAGTGGAGGATGACCAAATTGTTTCACAGTCCACACAGGGAGACACAGTTTACCTACAAAGAGAGAATTGAGCACTGCTGCCTCGTGTTCATTGGAAAATAGGAAACGATGTCCTCCAGGTCACATAGATGAAGACCCAGCTTTGAGGGTCTCACTACAAAGGAAGCTTAACTCCTGACAACAACCTATATTTCAGTGCCCAACTTCACTGGCAGTTTCTCAAAAAGTTTTAGGCAAGCAGAGCTTCATGTTTGTGGAGTGTGTACCCTGTCCTTACTTTTGGAAACTCCTATACCACTTCCAAGTTTGTGCACTCCTGAGCATTTTCGATTCCAGAAATGTAATCACAGATTTTGTAACTCTTCTACTCTAATTGTGTCTTCCTTGGGGCGAAGGTAATGACAAGGCATTGTTCTGGATGAGAGTTGGAAGATTAATTTTCCTTTTTTCCATTTGAAATTCTGAATCCCTGACACTAACCCTTATTCTACTAGACTCTGACTACTAATCCTAATATGATGGAAGAAAGTAACCCAAACAGTACATAAATACTTGCAGTTCAGAGTTGGACTTGCCTTTTGCATGATAAAGGGTAGGTGTTATAAATCTATTCAATATTTAATTGAAATAGTTCTCAATGTGTTTTTAAAGTTAACAAATATGTGAATTACGGTCTCCCATTCTCTGGAGCCTATTCAGCACATGTATTTTTATATGCACAAATAGAATCCTACAAGGTATCACACGTACATCCTTGTAAGATATATGACTTAGCAGATACAAACTGTGAGAAGTGATCACTCCTCCTAAACGCTGTTGGAACTGAAAATTCAACCTATGGGTGAGCTTCCCAGTGGAACAACATTATACATAAACCCATGTTCACTAAAATGAATGTTTTTGCATCTTTATGATATATATTTCATGATGAATTTTGATTGGCATATATATTGCTACTTTTTAATGTCTGTGTTTGTGTGTGTGTGTGTGTGTGTGTGTGTATATATATATATATATATATATATATATATATACTCTCCATATTTTTAAAAATATGAAATATATGTGTCTTATATACACTCCCTAAATTCATTCATGTTCATGTATGTGGATTAATAATAAACTTTTCACAAGATTATTCTTAGAAATATTCATCCACCCGAAATACATATTTGTTTCCTAGTACTGAAAACTAACTTCAGTAAAAGGTGCATACAAATCCTAATATGTGTACATTAACTGACCCAGTTTAACATCAATGCATGTAGGTTCCCTTGGGACATGATGTGTATTTTGATGTTAATTTTTATTCCACACTGGTACATTACTATTTCTTCAGTTTATGCACATCATAGTATATATATTTTATTCACTAGTTAGCAAATTTATAGGCATTTGTTTTACTTTCAATCACTTCCTGCTCCAGAACACATGTATTCCTCTATGTCTCTTGACTGGTCTATTCATGAGACTTTTTTCCAAATATATTATTTTCTATTTCCATAATCAATTTTGAACCAAAACTCACACACCCTTCATGATAAACCGTAACCCTAAGATGATCGTTAGATATATAACTGGTTGGAATGAATGATTGCATATCAATATAAAATTTCTTATAAATTTTCAGATATTTATTCAATTCATTATTTAAAGTGGATCCAGTTATATTATTTATTCACAGTATGGTCTATTCATGCATTATGTCTATATTCATAGAAACAGGGTACACCTATTTGTAACCCCATACTAATTTGTAAGTCTTCAAAATATTGCTCCCAGAATTGGTGGAAGAAATACTATTGTCACCTGATCTACATACACATTTTATTACAGAAATATTCTGGACACAAAAAGCATAGGTCACACTTACAATTGTACCAAAGCGTAAATGGAAAGTGAGCATGGATTACTAAAAACATCCATGTCCAGGTTGCCTAATGCTCTCAAATATCAATTCTATTTTTGACTACATATTTGTTTCTTCCTAAGATTATATATTCAACTTCAAACCTGTTGAAAATGTCTAATCCTATCACACAATTTATACTTTGCTTGATTTCCTAATGTCTCTATTGATATCTGATTTCCTATATTTTTCCCCAGTTCATCATTGTGACTGACTCTTCACATGTGCTTACATTTACATACACTCTCTACACTAAATTCTATTGCTAAAGAACTTTTGGTCCAAATCCTATACTCACTCTTTTTTCTAAACCTACCAACTACCTTCCTAATCCTGCCGACTATCGGTTTTTGACTGGATGTTCTCTTCAACATTCAATATCCAAGGTACAAGGTCCGATGCCAGTGTATATTGATTTATCTGAGACATCTGTGCTGCACATTACTCAAAGCTAAGTATCCCACTCAAGTCCCCAATGCCTTTCTGGGCTTCAAATCTTACCTAGATTTCTGCTTTCATACTTATGTTTCACATATATACTCTTGTAAACATCGCATTTTGCCAATACCATTATTCATCCTGCAGAATTATTTGTAACCCAAATTGAACAAGTTATTAACCCTAACCATACACTGTTCCCTCAGTATAACTTACTTAAGAGCAGGGACAGTGTGGGTCTTACAATATAGGAATGTAGATGATCTTCCACCTGCTGAGAACATCAAAGATCCATGGAGAAATGATCCTTGCAGAAGATATAGGCAGCTATGTAGGACCTGAGAGAGCAATAGTCATCTTCCATGAAAAACAACCTGGTCAGGATTAATTGATGGTCTGAATCAGCCTCTCTCTTCTTAATAAAGAGAAGATGGACTGAACCAGGCCTCTGTGGAGAGCTGTTCCCTGGTGCCTATGGTTGATATACCATTCTAACTTCTGAATGTGTCACAGGATGTTGGGGCAGCCTCCATCTCATGGGAACCCTGGAAGCAACTGTTAGCACAAAGTGGTTACCAAGGCAGTGAGCATATTCTGTTCCTGAAAGAAGTGACCTCACTTCACTTCCTTGGTGATGGAATTCTCTGAACCTGGGATCCAGGAAGGAAGGCACGCAGAGCCAGTCCCACTCCCAGTTCCAGTGGGCTAACTTGTTTGCTTTTCCCAAAGACATAGTCAGTCTTTCTTGGTACCCACTGATGTGAGGATGGCCAAATGCCAGCAGAGCTCTGAAGAGGGGCCTTTCCTGAGTAAGCAGGTAGTGGCTCACCGTTGGCTCCTGACAACTTCACAGAGTTGGCCAAGGAGACCAGATCTGAAACAGGACAGGCCATTTTGGGGGAACATAATATGGCCCACCAGTCAGAAGACACTCCGGATAGTCACAGACCTATTTGGGGGAAGGAAGTGCCTTTGCCGTTGTAGGTGTGAGTTTGTGGTTTTTTCTCATGTTCTGAGAATAGGTAGGAAAGGTGGTTTGTTTGGTTTGGAGTGGACTGTTTCTAGTAAGTCGTTTGACATGGTGAGTGTTTCTAAGTCTGTGTATCCCACTGTATCCGTGGTTGTAGACATTAGAAAAGAGAATGCATCAATGGATGTGTTGTCTCTAGTTGAAAGCTTCCCCGCATTCATACTGCCCAATTAATGAATGGACTGCAGCTTGCCTTATGGATGGGCAACATCTATTATCTTCTAAAGTTCCTGTTTTCTTCGTGAATTCTGGCCACTCTCCAGAATAGACTCATGGTTTTGTTTCCCAAATATGTAACACCACAAGGTTCTGTGACATGGCCATGTACTGGATAGCTGAAGGGAATGGGAGCATCTAAGAAAACTCAGATTTCAGTGTGACCAGTAAAGTCTCAGTGGAGAAACCCTTCTTTGGGCCATTTGCTTACTTCTATTTCTATTACCCTGAATGTCAGGAAGGTCTTTGCCTCAGGCCACCCCTTTGTGTAGCCTGAAGAACACTGTTTTCATATGGAAATGTATGGACATCACCAGTGGCTCTTTGCTTAATTGATTTGGATTGGGATGTGTCTGAATCAGCCTCTTGTCCTTGTATGAGGTTGTGGCTTAGATTCTCAGCACCTGATGGATCTAAAGAAAGATCCCATGTGTTTCCAAAACTAAAATGGCCAAAAGAGCAGTCATTGTGGGTGAATATTTTTGCCCTCTTGTTTTAGGTTCCTGACCTCTATCAAGTGAGAATAGGGATCCTTTGGGTCAAATGAGTTCTTGAAATCCCTGCAGAGGCTAGCCCATATTTGCTTGGGTTTTCTCATGACTCCATATCACATAAAGAATCTATACCCTACAGCCAGTAGGCCTCAAATTGGAGAAGTGGAACACTTTAACAGCAGGAATATTTGATCATTCCTGGTTCACAAGAAGAGTGTCCAGGCCATCATGATTTTAGGCAAATGAGGGGCAAGTGAGCTTATTTGGACACTACCTTGGGCTCATAGAAACCTCCAGCTAGAGGTTATGATGAGTGTCTACATGGAAGAAGATGATGGCCCTGTGGTAGTGTTTTGATTTTAATTGTGGTCATTTTTTGGCGGACGGAAGGGATGACTGGGTCCACCTGGGCTTGAACTCTGGTGTGATTCCCCTTAGAGACTGAGTTCTGAAACTGACCTCAGAGAAGTATTGCCATGAATTGTGTTGGGATTTTAGGAGGCCACGCATGAGACTCACTCTTGGAAACTGAGATCTAGGCCCAGGGTGGTTTCCACAGAGGCCTGAGAATCTCAGCCAGGATATCACATGATTTTATTCTGAAAGACTTAGCAGCCATATTTGAGAGTCAAAACACACATGGACCTCACATTGTAGATGTCAATTGGCCTGGCTTTAGGAGACCTTTTGGCAACTGTTTGAGAAGCATTGACTGTGAGAGTTCTCCAGAGCTTTCATTGAAATGAACTTTCTCAACTCTTAATGGTTCCTGAATGAATTGAAACCCACAGTGCCTCTAACTTCACCCTTGAAAAATTGCTAGATAAATACCATGAAATTTTTGAAATTCCCATGACCAGGTGGCACTGCAGAAACTTTTGATGTCCTGTTGCTGATCATGTGTATACCAGACAGTGCCTTGTTTTTGACTGGGTTTCATGAAAATCCTGTAGAACAAGAGAAGCCAGTAATTTGGAGCCTGCTGAGTAGGGGGCCTAGAGCAGTGTTGGGCAGGTGTGTGATAAAACATCATGGTGGGGCCATGTGAATCTGCCATTTGCTTCCAAATGGCTTGTGACTGATATAGTGCAGACATCAGACCCTTATATGTAATTCATCTTGTTAAATGGAGAGTTTTCAGGGCAATATTCAGAATCAGGTTGCTATGGTTATTGGGGCAAGCTATGTGGGATAGAAGCCTGGTTGGTGCATTCTCCTGCAGACCCTGACCCACCACACGTGACAGAACTCCCTCCAGCACTGTATCCCAGATGAACTTTTTATGTTTTGTGAAGCAAATACCAAATTCCCAGTGCAGAAGCAAGAAATACCACGAAAAGTGGAGGATGACCAAATGTCTTCACAGTCCCCACCGGGAGACACTTAGCTTCCAATGGACACAGTTTAGCTACAAAGAGAGAATTGAGCACTGCTGCCTCATGTTCATTGGAATATAAGAAACCATGTCTTTCGGTCACATAGATGCAGACCCAGCTTTGATGGTCTCACTACAAAGTAAGCTAAAGCTCATGACAACAACATATATTTCAAGTGCCCAACCTCAGAAGCCGTTTCCCAAGAATTCTTAGGCCAGCAGAGCTCCTTGTTTGTGGAGTGTTTACCCTGTCCTTTACTTTTGGAAACTCCTCTACCACCTCCAATGTTGTGAACTCCCGAGCATATTCCATTCCATATTTGTATTCATAGATTTTCACACTTTTCTACTCTAATTGTGTTTTACTTGGAGCGTAGGTAATGTCAAGGCATTGTTCTGGATGTGAGTGGGAAGATTTTTGTGTAGCACATATTTACATACACATTGGATTCATTTTTCAATTTCCATTTGAAATACTGAATCCCTGACACTATAACCCATACCCTACTAGTCTCTGACTAATAATCCTAATATGATGGTGAAAAATAAGCCAAAAAGAGAAGAAACACAAGCAGTTCAGAGGACGCATGGTGTATAGTTGGAATTGCCTTTTGCATTATATAATGTAGGAGTTATAAGTCTAGTCAATTTTTTGTTGAAATAGTTCTACATGTGTTTTTAAAATTAGCAAATATGTGAATCCCTATCTCCCTTTCTCTGTAGCCTATTCAGCACATGTATGTTTATATGCACATATAGAATTCTACCTGATATCACTCGTATACACTTGTGAGGTGGCTGAATTGGTAGATGCAAATTGAGAGAAGAGATCACTCCTCCTAAACGCTGTTGGAACTGAAAATTCAACCTATGGGTGAGCTTCCTAGTTGAAAAACATTATACATGAATCCATGTTCAGTAAAATGAATATTTTTCGATCTGTGGATTATATACATTTCATGATGAATTTCTATTGGCATATATATTGCTACTTTTTTTTTCTTTTATTGGTTGCTCAAAACATTACAAAGCTCTTGACATATCATAATTCATACATTAGATTCAAGTGGGTTATGAACTCCCATTTTTACTCCAAATACAGATTGCAGAATCACATTAGTTACACATCCATATTTTTACATAATGCCCTATTAGTTACTGTTGTATTCTGCTACCTTTCCTATACTCTACTATCCCCACTCCCCTATCTTCCCATCTTCTCTCTCTACCATACCTACTCTAAATCATTTCTCTCCTTGTTTATTTTCCCACAACCTCTTATATGTAATTTTGTGTAACAATAAGTGTCTCTCTCCATTACCATGCAATTTCCCTCTTCTCTCCCTTTCCCTCCCACCTCATGTTTCTGCTTAATGTTAATCTTTTCTTCATGCTCTTCCTCCCTGCTCTGTTCTTATGTGCTTTCATTATATCAAACAAGACATTTGGCATTTGATTTTTAGGGATTGGCTAGCTTCACTAAGCATAATCTGCTCAGTGCCATGCATTTCCCTGCAAATTCCAAGATTTGGTCATTTTTTAGTGCTGCGTAATTCTCCATAGTATATAAAAGTCACATTTTTTTATCCATTCATCTATTGAAGGGCATCTGGGTTGGTTCCACAGTGTAGCAATTGTGAATTGTGCTGCTATGAAAATCGATGTGGCAGTATCCCTGTAGTACGCTCTTTTAAGGTCTTCAGGGAATAGTCCAAGAAGGGCAATAGCTGGATCAAATGGTGCTTCCATTCCCAGATTTCCCAGGAATCTCGATACTGCTTTCCAAATTGGCCGCACCAGTTTTTAGTCCCACCAGCAATGTACAAGAGTACCCTTTTCCCCACATCCTCGCCAGCACTTGTTGTTGTTTGACTTCATTATGGCTGTCAATCTCACTGGATTGAGATGGTATTTTAGGGTGGTTTTTATTTGCATTTCTCTTACTGCTAGAAATGGAGAGCATTTTTTCATGTACTTGTTAATTGATTCTATGTCCTCC
The DNA here is from genome assembly GCF_048772815.1 of Callospermophilus lateralis. Taxonomy (NCBI): domain Eukaryota; kingdom Metazoa; phylum Chordata; class Mammalia; order Rodentia; family Sciuridae; genus Callospermophilus; species Callospermophilus lateralis. The sequence continues at coordinate 74,572 of NW_027512756.1, read as the reverse complement.
TCTGAGAAGTTTCTGTTCAGGTCCTTGGCCCATTGGGTTATTGGTTATCTTATTGTCTAATTTTGTGAGTTCTTTGTATACTTTGTATACTCTGGATATTAGGGCTCCATGTGAAGGGTGAGGACTAAAAATTTGTTCCCATGATGTAGGCTCCATATTTACCTCTCTTATTGTTTCTCTCTTTAAGAAAAAAAAATCAGTTTAAGTAAGTCCCATTTGTTGATTCTTATTATTAACTCTTATTCTATGGGTGTCCTATTAAGGAATTTGGAGCCTGACCACACAATATGTAGATAGGAGCCAACTTTTTATTCTATCAGACGCAGAGACTCTGATTTGAATCTAGCTCCTTGATCCACATTGAGTTAACTTTTGTGCATGGTGAGAGGAGGGGATTCAGTTTCATTTTGTTGCATATGGATTTCCAGTTTACCCAACTCCATTTGATGAAGATGCTATCCTTCCTCCATTGCAGGCCATTAGCTCCTTTATCAAATATAAGACAGTTGTAGATTTTTGGATTAGTCTCTGTGTCCTCCATTCTGTACCATTGGTCCACCCGCCTGTTTTGGTACCAGTACCATGCTGTTTTTGTTATGAATGCTCTGTAATATAGTTTGAAATCTGGTATCACTATACTGCCTGATTCACACTTCCTGCTTAGAATTGCTTTTGCTATTCTGGGTCTTTTATTTTTCCATTTGAATTTCATGATTTCTTTATCTATTTCTACAAAAAAAAATCCTTTGGGATTTTGATTGGCATTGTATTAAACCAATAGAGAACTTTTGGTAATATAGCAATTTTGATGATGTTAGTTCTGCCTATCCATGAACAGGGTATATTTTTCCATCTTCTAAGATCTTATTCTATTTCTCTTTTTAGGGTTCTGTAGTTTGCATTATATAAATCTTTCACCTCTTTTGTTAGGTTGATTCCCAAGTATTTAATTATTTTGAGGAAATTGGGAATGCAGTGTTTTGACTCATTTTTGTTTCAGAAGTTTTGTCGCTGATATACAGAAATGCCTTTGATTTATGCATGTTGATTTTATATCCTGCCACATTGCTGCATTCATTTATTAGTTCTAGTAGTTTTTTCTGTAGACCATTTTGGGTCTTCTATGTATAGAATCATGTCATCTACAAATAGTGATAATTTAAGTTCTTCTTTTCCTATTTTTATGCCTTTAATGTCTTTCATCTCTCTAATTGCTCTGGCCAGTTTTTCGAGAACTATATTGAATAGAAGTGGTGATAGAGGATATCTCTGCCTTGTTCCAGATTTTAAAGTGAATGCCTTCAATTTTTCTCCATTCAGAATGATGCTAGCCTGAGGCTTAACATAGTTATCTTTTACAATGTCGAGGTAAGTTCCTGTTATCCCTAGTTTTTAAAATGTTTTGAACATAAAGGAATGCTCTACTTTGTTGAATGGTTTTTCTGCGTCTATCAAGATGTTCATATGGTTCTTATCTTTAAGTCTATTGATTTTGTGAATAACATTTATTGATTTCCATATATTGAAGCCTCCTTGCATCCCAGGGATGAATTCAAGTTGATCATGGTGCACAATTTTTTCGATGTGCCTTTGTATCCAATTCGCCAGAATTTTAATGAGGATTTTTGCATCTAGGTTCATCAGAGATATTGGTCTGAAGTTTTCTTTCTTTGAGGTGTCTTTGTCTGGTTTCAGAATCTGGGTGATGTTGGCCTCATAGAATGAATTTGGCAGAGCTTCCAGTTTTTCTATTTCCTGAATAACTTGAAAAGTATTGGTATTAATTCTTCTTTAAAGGTTTTGTAAAACTCTGCTGTATACCCATCCGTTCCTGGGCTTTTCTTGGTTGGTAGTCTTTTGATTGCTTCTTCTACTTCATCCATTGATATTGGTGAGTTTAAATTGTGTGTTTCCTCCTGACTCAGTCTGGTCAAATCATATGACTTAAGAAATTTATCGATGTCTTCACTATTTTCTATTTTATTGGAATACAGTTTTTCAAAATAATTTCTAATTTTCTTCTGTATTTATGTAGCATCTGTTGTGATATTGCCTTTTTCATCCCGTATGTTAGTAATTTGAGTTCTCTCTCTTCTTCTCTTCGTTAGCATGGCTAAGGGTCTGTCGATCTTATTTATCTTTTTGAAGAAGCACATTTTAGTTTTGTTAATTTTTTCAATAGTTTCTTTTGTTTCAATTTCGCTATGATTTTAATTATTTCTTTCCTTCTGCTACATTTTCTGTTGTTTTGCTCTTCTTCTTCTAGGGCTTTGAGATGAAGTGTGAGCTCATTTGTTTGTTTGTTTTTTTTTCTATTTTGAGGAATGACCTCCAGGCGATGAATTTACCTCTTAAAACTTCTTTTCATTGTGTCCCATAGAATCTGATATGTTGTGTCTGTATTTTCATTTATCTCTAAGAATTTTTTGATTTCCTCCTTTATGTCTTCTGTAACCCATTGATCATTCAGTAACATATTCTTCATTTTGCATGTGATGTATGATTTTTTCTTCCTTCTTTATCATTGGTTTCCAGGTTCATTCCATTATGATCACAAAAAATTCATGGTATTATCTCCACCCCTTTATATTTACTGAGGGTTGCCCTATGGCATAACATATGGTCTATTTTTGAGAAGGTTCCATGTGCTGGTGAGAAAAAAGTATATCCACTTGATGATGGTTGATATATTCTATATATGTCAGTTAAGTATAGGGTATTGATTGTGATATTGAGTTCTATAGTTTCTTTATTCAACTTTTGTTTGGAGGATCTGTCCAATGGTGAGAGAGGTGAGTTGAAGTCACCCATAATAATTGTATTGTGGTCTATTTGATTCTTGAACTTGAGGATAGATTGTTTTATGAACGTCGCAGCACCATTATTTGCTGCGTGATTATTGATAATTGTTATGTCTTGTCGGTGAATGGTTTCTTTTAACAGTATATAAAGTCCTTCCTTATCCCTTTGATTAAATTAGTCTTGAGGTCGATTTTATTCGATAGGAGGATGGCCACCCCTGCTTGCTTACGAGGACCGTGTGCATGGTATAAATTTTCCCAATCTTTCACCTTCAGCCTGTGTATGTCTTTTCCATTCAGATGTGTCCCTTGGAGGCAACATATTGTTGAATTTGTTTTTTTTTATTTCAAGTTACAAGCCAATGTCACTTTATTCGAGAGTTTAAGCCATTATCATTTAGAGTTACTATTGATATATGGTTTGTACTGCCACCCATGTTTTTATATATATTTTTTAATTAGTTTGATTCTCCATGATTTGCTTTTCCCCTTCCCTCTGTCATTACTGAGGCACTTCTCACTGATGGTTTTCGTTGTTGATTTTCATTTCTTCCTCGTGTAGTGTTTTGCTCAAGATGCTTTGCAATGCTGGTTATCTGGCTGAAATTCTTTTAGCTTTTGTTTATCATGAAATATTTTTATCTCGTTGTCTTATCTTAAGCTTAATTTTGCTGGATACATAATTCTTGGTTGGCATCCATTGTCTTTCAGTGTTTGAAGTACGTTGTTCCAGGATCTTCTCACTTCCAGCGTCTATGATGAAAAATCCATTGTTAAACTTTTTGGTTTACCCCTGATTGTAATGATTGTAATCTGCCTGCTTTCTCTGGTAGCTTTTAATATTTTCTCTTTGTTCTGTATATTGGATATCTTTATAACAATGTGTCTTGGCATTGGTCTACTGTGATTTTGTGTGCTCGGTGTCCTGTAAGCATCTACAATTTGTTTATCCGTTTCCATTTTTATTTCTGGAAAGTTTTCTGTAATTATTTCATTCACCAGGTTTCTCATTCCCTTGGTTTTAATCTCTGTACCTTCCTCTATCCATATGACTCATTAGTTTTTTTTTTTATGTTATCCCATATCTCTTGAATGTTTTCTCATAATTTTTTAAAGCATTTCTTTGTTGGCTAGACTTTTTTCAAGATGATATATTTTGTCTTCATTATCTGACATTCTGTCTTCTACTTGCTCTACTCTGTTAGTGATACTCTCAATTGAGTTTTTAATTTGGTTTATCATTTCCTTGATTTCTAGAATTATTGTTTGATTTTTCTAATAATCTCTATCTCCTGATAAAGATGCTTAATTTCTCATTTTATCTGTTTATGTAATTCATTTTCAATGCGTTTTATCACTGTTTGTTTTTGCTGTCTCGTATCCTCTTTAAGGTTCCATTCCATCTGTCTAAGGTATTACTTGAGTTCTTTATATGACCATTTTTTTGATGACTCTAGGTGCTCTTGAATATTTAGGCTGTCCTTCATTGTTCGTACTCCTTTTCTTCCTTGTTTTTATATGCTGCTCATGTTACTTCTTCTTCTGTTTGACTACTGAGTTACTGCTTACTCTTATAAATTTATTTGATGCTTGGGAGGAAAGATATTAGAAGGGAAGGGAGAAGTCACTAAAGAGAATGAGAGTAGGCAGGTAGAATTCAAGGAAGGGGGAATAAGAAAAATGAAAAGAAATGAAAAGACAAAAGAAAAAAATAGAAAATAAAGAAAGAAAGTTTTAAGTAATGATGATGATTAAAAAATTGAAAATTAAAATTTAAAATAATAATAATAATAATAAAATAAAAAAATTAAAAAATAAAAACATTTAAAAAAGTTAAAGAACAACAATAACAAAAATGAAAATGAAAGAAAAAAAAAACAAATAAAAAAATAATAATAATACATGCAGTCCTAGAGTTCAAATAACTTCTCTTCCAGTAGGTGGAGCTGTGCGCACTGGGCCAAGCTTCTCCTCTCAATAAGTGAGAACCAATCACTGTGCAGCAGCTGGGCGGGTCTCCAATTCTGAGTGCCTAGGGCTTTCTCCTGTGCTTCCTCAAGCCAGGCCCCACTCACCTGTGATGCTCACCACAATACTGGTTACAAGCCAGGCCTCTGCTCCTGGTAGCCCTGTTTCCATGAACGCCTGGGCACACTCTCCTTGTTTGCCTTCCTCAGACCCTAAGTTTGTAGAGCTTGGGGCTGAGAACCTCCAGCGAATTTGCTTGCCCTTCAGGAGCCATGGCCCCGGTAGGTGGTGTAAGAGACCTCAATTGTCAGCACTGGTGGGAGCGGTAGCAGGGAATTCCACGCCGTGAGTCCCGAGCCAATCTTGATTCCCTAGGTCTGGGTATCGCGCTCCTTGGAGAGCTGGGAGGGGCCATTACGGCAGAGGTGGGAAGGGCCCTTGAGGTTTCCCTGCGTTGTTGAGAGATATGGCAATGGGATTACACACTTGTCGCGCTGGTTTCAATGAAGTTATCTCCTCCGCCTGTGACGTCAGTTCTCTGCCATGGTGGTATCCCATTCAAATGGTGACCGTTCGTTCCCTTTGCTGGGTGACCAATGCAACAGGTGGGTCCTGACTATCTCTCCCAAGCCCCATTTCAATCCTGTGGCCACTGCCTATGAAGGCTCAGTTGGCTTTTAACTCTCAATTCAGAAAGCCCGACCAGTTATTTCAGCGGGAATGTTAGTGCTGAGTCACAAAAACCAGACAAATCTAAGCTTGAATGCAGCCAATCCGGGCTTTGTGTGTGTTCTGAGGGGCCCAGACTGTTCACCCCAGATTCACAACAGGTCAATATTGCCTAGTGATTCTGAGCAAACAGCATTTAGACAGTTTACGACTCCCTATGCCCGCACAGCTGAAGAGATCAGAGACTTGATTTCTCCATGCCTGCCTTCATAATGGATCTCCTGTATTGCTACTTTTTAATATCTGTGCTTTTGCGTGTGTGTGTGTATATATATATATACTCTTTAGATTTTTCAAAATATGAAATATATGTGTCTTATTATGCACTCCCTAAATTCATTCATATTCATATCTGTGGATTTATAATCAACTTTCCACAAGATTATTTTCAGAAATAATCATCCACCTGAAATACATATAGTTTCCTAGTACTGAAAACTAAATTCAGTGAATGGTGCATACAAACCCTAATATTTCTACAGTTACTTAGCCAGTTTAAAATCAATGCAAGTTGATTTCTAGGGGACATGATGTGTATTTTGACTTTCATTTTTATTCAACACTTGTACGTTACTATGTCTTCAGTTTATGCACATCATGGGATATATATTTCAGTCACAAATTAGAAAATTTATAGGCATTTGTTTCACGATCAATCACTTCCTGATTCAGAACACATGTATCCCTCCATGTTTCTTGACTGGTCTTTTCATGAGACTTCTTTCCAAACACATTATTTTTGTTTAACATCATCAAGTATAAAGCAAAACTCAAACACCATTCTTCATAAACCATAATCCTAATATTACCATTAGATATATAACTGGTTGGAATGAATGATTGTATATCAATATAAGATTTCTTATATATTTTCACATATCAATTCAATCCATTATTTAAAGTGGAATCAGTTACGTTATTTATTCATAGTATGGTCTATTCATGCATTATCTCTATATTAATAGACACAGGGTACACCTCTTTGTACCCCTAATACTAATGTATACGTCTTCAAAATATTGCCCCCCAAAATGGTGAAAGAAATACTCATGTCACCTGATCTACATATACATTTTATCACAGTAATATTCTGAACAAAAAAACATAAAAATGTAACACTTATGATTGTACAAAAGCCTAAAAGGAAAGTGAACGTGGATAACTAATAACATCCATGTCCAGGTTGCCTAATGCTCTCAAATGTCATTCCCATTCGTGATGACATATTTGTTTTTTCCTATGATTATGTATTCAAACTCAACCCTGTCGAAAATGTCTAATCCTATGACTCACTTTATACTTTGCCTGATTTCGTAATGTCTCTATTGACACCTGCTTTCCTACATATTTTCCCCAGTTCATCATTGTGACTGACTCTTCACATGTGTTGACATTTCCATTCACTCTCTAAACGAAACCCTATTGCTAAAGAAGCTTTTTTTTCCAAATCATATACTCACTCTTCTTCCTAAACCTACTGACTATCTTCCTAATCCTACCAACTATCCCTTTTTGACTGGATGTTCTCTTCTACATTCAATCATCCAAGGTACAAGGTCCTATGCCACTGTATTTCGATTTAACTGAGACAATTGTACAGAACATAATTCAACACTAAGTATCCAAATCAAGGGCTCAATGCCCTTCTGGGCTTCAAATCCTTCTTAGATTCCCGTTTTCATACATATATTTCACCTATATATTCTTATAAATATCGCAGGTTCCCAATCTCAATATTCATCCTGCAGAATGATCCCTAACCCAAATCGAACATATTATTAACCCTAACCATACACTAACTTTGCAGGAGAGCAGGAACAGTGTGTGTATTAAACTACAGGAATCTAGGGGATGTTCACCTGCTGAGAAACTCAAATGTTCATGCAGAAGTGATCCCTGGTGAAGATGAAGGCAGCTATGAATTACCTCAGAAAGCAAAAGTCATCTTCCATGGCAATCATCCTGGTCAGGATGAAGGGTTGAGTCTGAATCAATCTCTCTCTTCTTAATGTATAGAACATGGACCAAACCAGTCCTGTGTGGAAGCTGTTCCCGGGTGCTTATGGTTGATATAACATTCTAACTAGAGAAAGTGTCCCATGAAAATCAGGGCAGCCTCCACCTCATAGTATTTTGGAAGCAACTGTTAGGACAAAGTGGTTGCCAAGGCAGTGACATAATTCAGATCCTGAAGGAAGTGATCTCACCTCACTTCCTTGGTGATGGAACTCTCTGAACTTGAAATCCAGGAAGCCAGGCACCCAAAGACAGTCTCTGTCCTAGTCCCAGTGGTCTGACATGTTTGGATTTACCAAGGACAGAGTCAGTCTTTCTTGGTACCTACAGATGTGAGGAAGGCCAAATGCCAGGAAACCTCTGAAGAGGGGCTTTTCCTGAGAAGGCAGGTAGTGCCTCACAGCTGGCTCTTGAGAACTTCACAGAGTTGGCCAAGCAGACATGATCTGAGACAGGAGAGGTCATTTTGGAGGAACATAGTATGGCTCACTAGTCAGAGGATACTCCGGGGAGTCACAGACCTACTAGGGGGAAGGAGGTGCCTTTGTGGGTGTGGGTGTGAGTTTGTGGTTTTGTCTCATGTCCTGAGGATAGGTAGGAAAGGCGGTTTGTTTGGTATGGAGTGGAATATTTGTATTAAGTCCTTTGACAAGGCGAGTGTTCCTATGTGTGTGTGTATTCCACTGAGTCCATTGTTGTAGACATTAGAAAAGACAATGCATCAATGGATGTGTTCTGTCTAGTAGAAAGCTTCCCAGCATTCATCCTGCCCAATTCATGAGTGGACTCTGGCTTGCCTTATGGATGGGCAACACCTACAAGCTTCCTAATTTCCTGTTTTCTCTCTCAATTCTGGCGACTCTCCAGAATAGTATCATGGTTTTGTGTCCAAGACTTGTACCGCCTCCAAGATCTGTGACATTGCTATGTACTGGAAGCTGAAGGAAATGGCTAGCATCTCAGAAATCTCAGATATCTGTTGACCAGGAAAGTCTCAGTGGAGAAACCCTGCTTTGGTCCTTCTGCTTACCTATTGTTCTGTTGAATGTCAGGAAGTGTTTTGCCTCAAGCCACCACTTTGTGAAGCCTGAAGAAAAGAGTTTTCAAATGGAAATGAAAGGGCATCACCTGTGGCTCTTTGCTTAATTGCTTAGGATTGGGATATGTCTGAATCAGCCTGTTGGCCCTGTGTGAGGCTGTGGCTTAGATTCTCAGCACCTGATGGATCTAAAGATAGATCCCATGCGTGCATCCAAAACCAAAATGGCAAAAAGATCAGATATTGTTGATGAACTCTCTTGCCTTCCTCTGGTAGGTTCCTGATATTCATCAAGTGAGAATAGGGATCCTTTGGGTCAAATGAGTTCTTCAAAGCCCTGCAGAGGCTAGGCCATAGGTGCTTGATTTTCATGACTCCAATTCACTTAAAGAATCTAAACCCCAAAGCTAGAAGGCCTCAAGTTGGAGAAGCCAAGCAATATTAAAGGCAGGCCTATTTGATCACTCCTGGTTCACAGGAAGAGAGTCCAGGCCACCCTGACTTTAGGCAAATGAGGGGCAGGGAGCTTATTTTAGACACTGTTGTGGGCTGCGTCCCTTATGGAAACCTCCAGCCAGAGGATATGATGAGTGTCTATATGGAAGAAGATGAGGGCCATGTGAGAGTGTTTGGTTTTAATTGTGGACATATGTCTGGCGGTTGGAAGAGATCACTGGGTCCACCTAGGCTTGCACTCTGGTTTGATTCCCCTTAGAGACTGAGTTCTTTTACTGATCTCAGAGAATTATTGCCAGGAATTGTGTTGGAATTTTAGATGTCCATGCATGAGAGTTGTCCTTGGAAAGTGACATCTAGGCCCAAGGTGACTTTCCACAGAGCACAGGGAATCTCAGCCAGGATATCACATGATATTATTCTTAAAGACTTGGCAGCCATATTTGAGAGTCAAAACACACATGGACCATACATTGTAGACCTCAATGGGCCTGGCTTAATCTGACTTTTGGGCACTTTTGGAAGCCTTGCCTGTAAGAATTCTCCAGAGTTTTCATTGAAATGAGCTTCCTCACCATTTAATGGTTTCTGAGTGAATTGAAATCCACAGTGCCTCCAACTTCATCCTTGAAAATTGGCTAGATCAATACCATGAAATTTTTGAAATTCCCATGACCGGGTAGCTCTGGAGAACATTTGAATGTCCTGTTGCTGATCATGAGTATACAAGACAGTGCCTTGATTGACTGGGTTTTATGAAAATGGTGTTTAACAAAGATGCCAGTAAGTTGGATCCTGCTGAGTAGTTGTACTAGAGTAGTGGATGGCAGGTGTGTAATAAAACATCTGTGGTGGGGGCATGTGGATCTGCCATTGGCTTCCAAATGGATTGTGACTGACATTTTGCAGCCAGTAGACCCTTATATGTAAAAGCATATTGTTATATGGAGAGGTTTTAGGGCAATGTTCAGAATCAGGTTGCTATGGAAAATGGGGCAAGCTATGTGGGATAGAAGCCTGGTTGGTGCATTCTCCTGACGAACCTGACCCACCACACTTGACAGTACTCACTTCAGCACTGTGTCCCAGTTGAACTCCTTGTATTTCATGAAGCAAATACCAAACTCCCAGTGCAGCAGCAAGAAATACCACAAATAGTGGAGGATGACCAAATGGAATTACAGTCCACAAGGGGAGACATTTAGACCCCAGTGGCCACAGGTTACCTACAAATAGAAAATTCAGCACTGCTGCCTCATGTTCATTGGAAAATAAGAATCCATGTCATCCAGATCACATAGATGAAGACTCAGCTATGATGGTCTCACAACAAATGAAACTAATGCTCCTGACAACAGCATATATTTCATTGCCCAACCTCAGAGGCAGTTTCTCCAGATGTTAGGCTGGCAGAACTTCATGTTTGTGGAGTTTTTACCCTGTCCCTTACTTTTGGAAACTCCTCTACCACCTGCAAATTTGTGAACTCCTGAGCATTTTTCATTCCACATATGTATTCACAGATTTTCTAACTCTTCTCCTCTAATTGTGTCTTATGTGGGGCGAAGGTAATGTCAAGGCATTGTGCTGAATGAGAGTGGGAATTTTTTGTGTAGCACATATTTGCATACACATTGGATACATTTTCCAATTTTCCATTCAAAATACTGAATCCCTGACACTAACACATACCCTACTAGACTTTGACTTCTAATCCTAATATGGTGGAGAAAAATAACCCAAACAGAATAGAAATACAAGAGGTTCACAGGAGGCATGGTGTATAGTTGGACTTGCCTTTCGTATGATAAATGGTAGGTGTTATAAATCTAGCGAATTTTAATTGAAATAGTTCTCCATGTGTTTTAAATTTAACAAATATGTGAATAACTGTCTCCCTTTCTCTGTAGCCTATTCATCACATGTATTTTCATATGCACATTTAGAATTCTACCTGGTATCACTCGTACATTTTGTGAGGTGGCTGGCTTGGCAGATGCAAATTGTGAGAAGAGATCACTCCTACTAAACGCTGTTGGAACTGAAAATACAACATATGAGTGAGCTTCTTAGTTGAACAACATAAATCCATGTTCATTAAAATGAATATTTTTGGATCTGTGGATGATATATTATTTCATGGTGATTTTCGATTGGCATAACATAATGCTACTTTTTAATGTCTGTGAGTGTATATATATATATATATATATATATATATATATATATATATATATTCACTCTCCAGATTTTTCAAAATATGAAGTATATTTTTCTTATTATACACTCCCTAAATTCATTCATATTCATGTATGTGGATTTATAATCATGTTTTCACAAGAATATTCTCAGAAATATTCATCCACCTGAAATACATATTTGTTTCTTAGTACTGAAAACTAACTTCGGGGGATCATATGATGGTGGTGAAGGGAGTGCATCACCCCCATGTACCGCGTCACTGTGCGGGAGAATGACGAGTTATAACGGCTAAAATATATCTTGTTAGAAATTTCCAGCAAAATTGGGGTGCTCCAAAACCTAGTGGACATATTTCCATCTCACGAGGATCAGCTACGTGAGCTCAAACACGAGTGATTTGTCCGCACGGAGCGTCATGCTGCTTATTCAGGAAATCGGTCTGTGGCTAGAGTCTGCGGCGCGCACTGGGAAATGAAGAGATAGCAATGCAAATATACAGCGGTGTGGATTCTGTGGGCTCCTGCCAGGTATGCAATCACTGTGCTAAGTGCTGAATTCTTTGTTTGAGATGGGGAAGGATGCAGTCCAATTCGGTTCTCCACACCAGTCAGACCACAGAGGAAGCCAGCGGCCACTATCTTGGAGAGCTGATGTCACCATCCCTGTTTTTGACTGATCGAAGCTCATTCAGCTATAGAACAGGTAATTTCATAATGCCATTCACCTTTGTGTTCCAGACAAATTACTCAGGCTCAGTGCTAAAGAACCTGCAGAAACTCCGTCTTGGAGCCTGCTCCTATTAGAACATACACAAAGCCCAGAGCGGCCGAATTCCACCTCTCGGAACTGATCTGGCCCAGGGCTAAAGAACCCGCGGAAACTGCTTCTCGGTCCGGGTCTTGCTGAATACTGTGGAGGTAAATATCAACCGAGCCTTCATAGGCAGTGGAAACAGGATTGAGACACGGCTTGTGAGGGCCGGTCAGGACTCACGCATTGCTTTGGTCACCCAGAAAAGGGAACGAAATGCTGCCTTTCACATGGGATACCAACATGGCAAATTTCTGATGTCATCAGAAAGCAGCAGAGGAGATAACTTCATTGATACCAGCAGTGACAGAAACAGTTGGTCTCCTGGTGAAGAAAGTGAGTCACAAACACCTGGGTCTCTCTCACTTTGTCATCAAGCCAGTGGGGCAGAGCAGAGCAGCTGCCCGCGACTGGAACAGACCCAGTGACACACCTGCATGGTAGTCACGTCACCCCCATTGGAGTAGTTGCAGAGCAGAGCCTTCTCCCACACCTAGTAAAATCCCAGTGGGTCACCGGCATGGTAGTCACATCACCCCAATAGGAGTAGGGGCAGAGCAGAGCCTTCGCCCACGCCCAGAACAGGCACAGCAACCTGCCGGCATGGTAGTCACGACACACCAATTGGAGTAGGGGCAGAGCAGAGCCACCACCCGCGCCCGCAAGGTAGCAGACCTGCACCTGACCAGAAGAAGAGGCCCAGCGGCCGGCTGGCGCGGCAGACACTTTACCATATTTGGAGTAGGGGCAGAACAGATCTGTAGCCCGTGCTCACAAGGTAGGCAGACCTGCGACCAACCGGCGGACCAGGCACAGCGGCCCGCCGGCATGGTAGTCACGTCACCCCAATTGGAGTAGGAGTAGAGCAGTGCCGCCGCCCACGCCTGCAAGGTAGGCAGACCTGCGACTGATTGGCAGAACACCACAGGGGTCCACGGGCGTGGTAGACACGTCACACCAATTGGAGGAAAAAATAAATAAAATGGACAGACCCCTAGCCATGCTAACGATGAGGAGAGAGAACTCAAATTACTATCATACGGGATGAAAAAGGCAATATCACAACAGATATTTCAGAAATACAGAAGATAATCGGAAATTACTTTGAATCCTTATACTCTAAAATAATAGAAGATAGTGAAGGCATCAAAAAATTTCTTAAGTCATATGATCTGACCAGAGTGAGTTAGGAGGATATAGACAACCTAAACATACCAATATCAATTGAGGAAATAAAAAAAAACCATCCAAAGATTACCAACTAAGAAAATCCCAGGACCGTATGGGTATACAGCAGAGTTTTACAAAACCTTTAAATATGACCTAATACCAATACTTTTAAAGCTATTTCAGAAAATTGAAAAAGAGGGAGATCTTCCAAATTCATTCTACGAGGCCAATATCACCCTGATTCCTACACCAGATAGACACTTCAAAGAAAGAAGACTAAAGACCGATATCTCTAATGAACCTAAATGCAAAAATCTTAAATTAAATTCTGGCAAATCAGATACAAAAACATATCAAAAAAATGTGCACCATGATCAAGTAGGATTCATCCCTGGGATGCAAGGAGGGTTCAATATACGAAAATCAATAAATGTTATTCACCACATCAATAGACTTAAAATAAAAACCATATTATCATCTAGATAGATGCAGAAAAAGCATTCGACAAAGTACAGCATCCCTTTATGTTCAAAACTCTAGAAAAACTAGGAATAACAGGAACATTCCTCAATATTGTAAAAGCAATCTATGCTAAACCGCAGGCTAGCATCATTCTGAATGGAGAAAAATTGAAGACATTCCCTCTAAAATCTGGAACAAGACAGGGATGCCTGCTCTCACCACTTTTGTTCAATATAGTTATCAAAAGACTGGCCAGAGCAATTAGACAGATGAAAGAAATTAAAGGCATATAAATAGGAAAAGAATAACTTAAATTATCACTATTGCAGATGACATGATTCTATACCTAGCAGACCCAAAAGGTTCTACAAAGAAACTAATAGAGCTAATAAATGAATTCCGCAAAGTGGCAGGATATAAAATCAACACGCATAAATCAAAGGCATTCCTGTATATCAGTGACAAATCCTCTGAAATGGAAATGAGGACAACCACTCCATTCACAATATCCTAAAAAAAAAAAAAAATGGGAATCAACCTAACAAAAGAGGTGAAAGTCTTATACAATGAAAACTACAGAACCCTAAAGAGAGAAATAGAAGATCTTAGAAGATGTAAAAATATACCCTGTTTATGGATAGGCAGAACTAACATCATCAAAATGGCGATATTACCAAAAGTTCTCTATAGGTTTAATCCAATGCCAATCAAAATCCCAAAGGCATTTCTTGTAGAAATAGAGAAAGCAATCATGAAATTCATATGAAAAAATAAAAGACCCAGAATTGCAAAACAATGCTAAGCAGGAAGTGTGAATCAGGCGGTATAGCGATACCAGACTTCAAACTATACTACAGAGCAATAGTAACAAAAATAGCATGGTACTGGTACCAAAACAGGCAGGTGGACCAATGGTACAGAATAGAGGACATAGAAACCAATCAACAAAACTACAACTATCTTATATTTGATAAAGGAGCTAAAAGCATGCAATGGAGGAAGGATAGCATCTTCAACAAATGGTGTTGGGAAAACTGAAAATCCATATATAACAAAATGAAACTGAATCCCTTTTTCTCACCATGCACAAAAGTTAACTCAAAATGAATCAAGGACCTTGATATCAAATCAGAGACACACTGTCTGATAGAAGAAAAATTTGGATATGATGTACATACTGTGGGGTTGGGCTCCAAATTCCTCAATAGGACACCTATAGTACAAGAGTTAATAACTAGAATCAACAAATGGGACTTACTCAACTAAAAAAGTTTTTTCTCAGCAAAAGAAACAATAAGAGGTAAATAGGGAGCCTACATACTGGAAAGAAATCTTTACTACTCACACTTCAGATAGAGCCCTAATATCCAGAGTATACAAAGAACTCAAAAAATTAGACAATAAGATAACAAATAACCCAATCAACAAATGGTCCAAGGACCTCAACAGACACTTCTCAGATGAGGACATACAATCAATCAACAAGTACATGAAAAAATGCTCACCATCTCCAGCAGTCAGAGAAATGCAAATCAAAACCACCCTAAGATACCATCTCACTCCAGTAAGATTAGCAGCCATTATGAAGTCAAACAACAAGAAGTGCTGGCAAGGATGTGGGAAAAGAGGTACACTTGTACATTGCTGGTGGGACTGCAAATTGGTGCAGCCAATTTGGAAAGCAGTATGGAGATTTCTTGGAAAGCTGGGAATGGAACCACCATTTGACCCAGCTATTGCCCTTCTTGGTCTATTCACTAAAGACCTAAAAAGAGCATGCTACATGGACACTGCTACATCGATGTTCATAGCAGCACAATTCACAACAGCAAGACTGTGGAACCAACTTAGATGCCCTTCAATAGGAGAATGGATAAAAAAATGTGGCATTTATACACAATGGATTATTACTTTGAATTGAAATATAAAAAATCATAGAATTTGCAGGGAAATGGATTGCATTAGACTAGATTATGCTAAGTGAAGCTACACAATTCCTATAAAACAAATGCCAAATGTCATCTTTGATATAAGGAGAGTAACTAAGAACAGATAGGGATGAAGAGCATGACAAGATAATTAACATTAAACAGGGATGAGAGGAGGAAGGGAGGGAGAAGGGAAATTGCATGGAATTGGAAGGAGACCCTCTGGGTTATACAAAATTACATACAAGAGGAATTGAGGGGAAAGGGAAAAATGATACAAGGGGGAGAAATTTATTACAGTAGAGGGAGTAGAGAGAGAAGTGGGGAGGGGCGGGGAGGCCAGGGGGAATAGTAGAGGATACGAAAGGCAGCAGAATACAACAGACACTCGTATGGCAATATGTGAATCAATGGATGTGTAACTGATGTGATTCTGCAATCTGTATACAGGGTAAAAATGGGAGTTCATAACCCACTTGAATCAAAGTGTAAAATATCATATATCAAGAACTATGTAATGTTTTGAACAACCATAAATAAAAATAAAAAAAACTCTCTTTGGTGAATAATGCATGCAATTCTAATATTTCTACAGTAACTGACCCAGTTTAACATCAATGCAAGTAGATTCCTATTGGACATGATGTGTATTTTGACGTTCACTTTTATTCAACACTGGTACATTACTATTTCATCAGTTTATGCACATAACAGGATATATATTTCATTCACAATTTAGAAAATTTATAGGCACTTGTTTCACTTTCAATCACTTCCTGCTTCAGAACACACGAATTCCTCCATATTTCTTGATTGGTCTTTTTATGAGACTTTTTTCCAAACATATTATTTTCGATTTCCATAATCACTTTTGAAACAAAACTCACACACACTTCATGATAAACAATAACCCTAAGATTACCATTAGATATATAACTGGTTGGAGTGAATGATTGTATGTCAATATATGATTTCCTATATATTTTCAGATATCAATTCAATCCATTATTTAAAGTGGAACCAGTTATAATATTTATTCACAGTATGGTCTATTCATGCATTATCTCTATATTCAAAGACACAGGGTACACCACTTTGTACCCCCAATACTAATTTATATGTCTTCAAATATTGCTCCCAGTAATGGTGGAAGAAATACTCATGTCATATGATCTACATACACATTTGTTCACAATATTTTTCTGGGCACAAAATGCAAAGATCACACTTATGATTGTACCAAATCCTAAATGGAAAGTGAACATGGATTACTAAAACGATAAATGTCCAGGTTGCCTAATGCTTTCAAATGTCATTCCTATTGGTGACGACATATTTGTTTCTTCCTAAGATTATGTATTCAATCTCAACCCTATTGAAAATGTCTAATCCTATCACTCACTGTATAATTGCCTCATTTCATAATGTCTGTATTGATATTTTCCTTTTTACATATTTTCCCCAGTTCATCATGTGACTGACTCTTCACATGTGCTGAAATTTACATTCACTCTATAACAAAAACACTATTGCTACAGAACTTTTGCCCCAAATCCTATACTCACTCTATTTCCTAAACCTACTGACTACCTTCCTAATCCCACCGACTATCTCAATTTGAGTGGATGTTCTCTTCTAAAATCAATCATCCAACGTGTAAGGTCCTATGCCATTGATTATCGATTTATCTGAGACATCTGTGCAGAACGTAATTATAAGCTAAGTATCCCAATCAAGGGCCTAATGCCCTTCTGGGCTTCAAATCTTACCTAGATTTCTGTTTCCATACTTATATTTCACCTCTATAATCTTATAAATATCGCAGGTTCCCAATACTATTAATCATCCTTCGCAATGATTCGTAACCCAAATCGAACATGTTATTAACCCTAACCATACACTCTTACCTTAATCTAACTTTGCAGAAGAGCAGGGACAGAGTTCGTCTTACAATACAGGAATGTAGGGTATCTTCCTCCTGCTGAGAACCTCAAATGTCCATGCAGATTTGATCCCTGGAGAAGATGTAGGCAGCTATGAAGGACCTGAGAGAGCAAATGTCATCTTCCATCGCAAACAACCTTCCCAGGATGAACGGTTGTGTCTGAATAAGCCTCTCTCTTGTTAATGTAGAGAAGATAGACCAAACCAGGCATGTGTGGAGAGCTGTTCCGGGGTCCCTATGGTTGATATACCATTCTAACTTGTAAAAGTGTCACAGGAAGAAAGGGCAGCCTCCATCTCATAGGAGTATTGTAAGCAACAGTTAGGACAAAGTGGTTGCCAAGGCAATGACCTCAAAGAATTCCTGAAGGAAGTAATCTCACCTCACTTCCTTGGTGATGGAACTCTCTGAACTTGGAATCCGGGAAGCCAGGCAATCAGAGCCAGTCTCAGTCCTAGTCCCAGTGGTCTTATTTTTTGGATTTACCAAGGACAGAGTCAGTCTTTCTTGGTACCTACTGAGGTGAGGATGAACAAATGTCAGGAAAGCTCTAAAGAGGGGCCTTTCCTGAGAAATCAGGTAGGGGCTCACCGCTGGCTAGTGACAACTTCACAGATTTGGCCAAGGAGACTCTATGTGACACAGGACAGGCGATTTCATCAGAACATAGTTTGGCCCACCAGTCAGAGGACACTCCCAATAGTCACAGACCTACTTGGGGGAAGGAGCTTCCTTTGTGTGTGTGGGTGTGGGTTTGAGATTTTGTCTCATGTTCTGAGAATAGGTAGGAAAGGCGGTTTGTTTGGTTTGGAGTGAACTGTTTCTGGTAAGTCGTTTGACAAGGCCAGTGTTTCTTTGTCTGTGTATCCCACTGTGTCCGTGGTTTTAGATATTAGAAAAGAGAATGAATCATTGGATGTGTCCTGTCTAGACTCAACTTGCCCAATTTATGAATGGACTGCGGCTTGACTTATGGGTGGACAACTCCAACAATCTTCCTAAGTTCCTGTTTTCTTCCTGAATTCTGCCCAATTTATGAATGGGCTGCGGCTTGACTTATGGGTGGACAACTCCAACAATCTTCCTAAGTTCCGGTTTTCTTCCTGAATTCTGGCCACTCTCCAGAATAGGCTCATGGTTTTGTGTCCAAAATATGTACCACCTCCAAGCTCTGTGACATGGCCATGTACTGGATAGCTGAAAGAAATGGGAGCATCTCAGAAAACTCAGATATCAGTTTGACCAGGAAATTCTAAGTGAAGAAACCCTGCTTTGGGCCTTTTGCTCATCAATTGTTCTGTTGCCCTGAATGTCAGGAAGGCCTTTGCCTCAGGCCACACCATTGTAGAGCCTAAAGAAACAGTTTTCAAATGGAAATGAAAGGGCATCACCTGTGGCTCTTTGCTTAATTGCTTTGGAAAGGGATGTGTCTGAATCAGTCTTTTGGCCCTGTGTGAGACTGTGGCTTAGATTCTCAGCACCTGATGGATCTAAAGAAGGATCCCAAGTGTGCATCCAAAACCAAAATGGACAAAAGAGCAGTCAGTGTGGATGAAGTCTCTCGCATTCCTCTGTATGTGTCCTGTTCTCCATCATGTGAGAACAGTGATCATTTGGTTCAAATGTGTTCCTCAAAACCCTGCAGAGGCTAGCCCATAAGTGCTTGGTTTTTCTCAAGACTCCAATTCACATAAAGAATCTAAAACACACAGTCAGTAGGCCTCAAATTGGAGAAGCAGTGCCATATTAATGGCAGGCCTATTTGATCACTCTTGGTTCACTGGAAGGATGTCCTGGCCACCCTGATTTTAGGCAAAAGAGGGGCAAGAGAGGTTATATTGGACACTGTCTTGGGCTGCACCCCTCATGGAAACCTCCAGCCAGAGGTTATGATGATTGTGTAAATGGAAGAAGATGAGTGCCATGTGGAAGTGTTTTGGATTTAATTGTGGATATTTGTGTGACAGTTGGAAGACATAACAAGGTCTACCTGGGCTTGAACTCTGGTGTGATTCCCCTTATAGACTGAGTTCAGGAACTGATCTCAGAGAAGTATTGCCATGTATTGTGTTGTGATTTAAGAGGCCATGTATGAGAGTCACCCTTGGAAACTGAGATCTAGCCCCATAGTGGCTTTCCACAGAGCTCTGGGAATTTCAGCCAAGATATCACATGATTTCATTCGAAAGACTTGGCAGCCATAGTTGAGAGTGAAAACACACATGGACCTCATATTGTAGACCTTAATGGGCCTGGCTTAATGTGACCTTTTGGCCATTCTTTGGGAAGCCTTGCCTGTGAGGGTTCTCCAGAGCTTTCATTGAAATAATCTTGCTCACCATTTACTGGTTCCTGAATGAATTGAAACCCACAGTGCCTCCAACTTCATCCTTGAAAAATGTCGAAATAAATACCATGAAATTTTTGAAATTCCCATGACCAGGTGGCACTGGAGAACCTTTGGATGTCCTGATGCTGATCATGGATGTACCAGACAGTGCCTTGCTTGACTGGGTTTCATGAAAATGGTGTAGAACAGAGGTGCCAGAAAGTTGCAGCCTGCTGAGAAGTGGGCCTAGAGCTTTGGTGGGCAGGAGTGTGATAAAACATCTCTGTTGGAGCAATGTGGATCTTCCATTGGCTTCCAAATCGCTTGTGGATTACATGAAGCAGCCAGCAGACCCTTGTAATTAAAGGCATCTTGTTATATGAAGAGGATTCAGGGCAATGTTCAGAATCAGGTTGCTATGGACAAGGATGCAATGTGGCAAGCTTTGAGGGATAGAAGCGTGGTTGGTGCGTTCTTCTGCAGACTCTGAACCACCGCACATGGCAGAACTCCCTCCAGCACTGTGTCTCAGTTGAACTCCTTGAATTTCATGAAGCAAATACCAAACTCCCAGTTCAGCAGCAAAAACCCCACAAAAAGTGGAGGAGGACCAAATGGCTTCACAGTCCAACGGGGAGACACTTAGCCCCCAGAGGCCACAGTTTACCTAAAAAGAAGAAAATCAACACTGCTACCTCATGTTCATTGGAAAATAAGATACCATGTCCTCCACGTCACATAGAGGCAGACCCAGCTTTGATGGTCTCACTACAAATGAAGCCAATTCTCCTGACAACAACATAATTTTCACGTTCCCAAACTCAGAGGCAGTTGCTCTAAAAGATTTTAGGCCAGCAGAGCTCCATGTTTGTGGAGTGTTTACCCTGTCCCTTACTTTTGGAAACTCCTCTACAACCTCCAAGGTTGTGAACTCCTGAGCATTTTCCATTCCAGATATGTATTCACTGATTTTCTATCTATTCTCCTATAACTGTGTCTTACTTGGGGTGAAGGTAATTTCAAGGCATTGTTCTGGATGAGAGTGGGAGGATATTTGTGCAGCATATATTTGCATACAAATTGGATTCAATTTCCAATTTTCCTTTTGAAATACTGAATCCCTGACACTAACCCATACCTACTAGACTCAGACAACTCATCCTAATATGATAGAGAAAAATAACACAAACCTATAGAAATACAAGCAGTTCATTGGAGGCATGTTGTATAGTTGGACTTGCATTTTGCATTATACAAGGTAGGAGTTATAAATCTGGTCAATGTTTAATAGAAAAAGATCTCCATGTGTTTTTAAAGTTAACAAATATGAGAATTCATGTTTCCCTTTCTCTTTAGCCTATTCACACTTGTATATTTATATGCATATATAGAATCCTACCAGGTATCACACGTACATCTTTGTGAGGTGGCTGACTTGGCAGATACAAATTGTGAGAAGAGATCACTCCTCCTAAACGCTGTTGGAACTGAAAATCCAACCTGTAGGGAGCGTCCTAGTAGAACAACATTATACATAAACTCATGTTCAGTAAAATAAACATTTTTGCATCTGTGGATGATATATATTTACTGATGAATTTCGATTGGCATTTATATTGCTACTTTTTAATGTCTGTGAGTGTTTTTTATTTGTGTGTGTGTGTGTGTGTATACACTCTCCAGATTTTTCAAAATATGAAATATATGTGTCTAATATACACTCTCTAAATTCATTCATGTTCATGTATGTAGATTTTTAATCAACATTTCACAAGATTATTCTCAGAAATATTCATCCACCTGAAATACATATTTGTTTCCTAGTACTGAAAACTAACTTCAGGGAATGATTCATACAAATCCTAATTATTCTACAGTAACTGACCCAGTCTAACATCAATGCAAGTAGATTCCTATGGGACATGATATGTAATTCTTTATTCATTTGTATTCGACACTGGTACATTATTATTTCTTCAGTTTTTGCACATGATAGGATATACATTTCATCCACAAGTTCACAAATTTATAGGCATTTGTTTCAAATTTAATCACTTTTTGCTTCAGAACACATGTATTGTCAGGGTTTCTTTACTGGTATTTTCATGAGTCTTCTTTCCAAACACATTATTTTCGATTTCCAAAGTCACTTTTGAAGCAAAACTCACACACTCTTCATGATAAACCAAAACACGAATATTACCATTAGATGTATAACTGCTTGGAATGAATGATTGTATATCAATATACAATTTCCTGTAATTTTTCAGATATTAGATCAATTCATTTTTTAAAGTTGAAAAAAGTTATATTATTTATTCACATTAGGGTCTATTCATGCTTTATCTCTATATTCATAGACACAGGGTACACCTCTTTGTACCCCCGATTCTAATTTTACATCTTCAATATATTGCTCGCAGAAATGGTGGAAGACATACTCATGTCACCTGATGTACATATACATTTAATCAAAGTAATATTCTGGACAAAAAATGTAAAGGTCACATTTATGATTGTACCAAAGCCTAAATGTAAAGTGTACATGGATTACTAAAAACATCCATGTCCAGGTTGCCTAATGCTGTCAATTGTCAATCCTATTGGTGACTACATATTTGTTTCTTCCTAATTTATATATTCAAACTCAACCCTGTTGAAAATGTCTAATCCTATCACTCACTTTATACTTTGCCTGATTTCGTAATGTTTCTATTGATATCTGCTTTTTTACATATTTTCCCAAGTTGATCCTAGTGACTGACACTTCATATGTGCTGACATTTACATTCACTCTATAATTGAAACCCTATTGCTAAAGAACTTTTGGTCCAAATGCTATACTCACTCTTCTTTCTAAACCTACTGACTATCTTCCTAATCCTACCGACTATCTTTTTTTGATTGGATGTTCTCTTCTACATTCAATCATCCAAGGTAAAAGGTCCTATGCCATTGTATATCGAATTATCTGAGACAACTTTGCAGAGCATAATTCAAAGCTAAGTATCCCAATCAAGGGAAAAACCCTTCTGGGCTTCAAATCATACCTAGATTTCTGTTTTCATCCTTATATTTCACCAGATCTTAGAGAAGACGGACCATTTCAGGGGAACATAGTATGGCCCACCTGTCAGAGGACAATCTGGATAGTCACAGACCTAATTGGGGGAAGGAGGTGCCTTTGTGGGAGTGGGTATGGGTTTATTGTTTTGTCTCATGTTCTGAGAATAGATGGGAAAGGCGGTTAGTTTGGTTTGGAGTGGACAGTTTCTAGTAAGTCATTTGACAAGGCAAGTGTTTCTATGTCTGTGTATCCCACTGTGTCCGTTGTTGTAGATATTGGAAAAGAGAATGCATTAATGGATGTGTACTGTCTAGTGTAAATCTTCCCATAATTCAACCTGCCCAATATATGAATGGAGTGCAGCTTGTCTTGTTGATGTGCAACACCTGCTATCTTTCTAAATTGCTGTTTTCTTCCTGAATTCTGGCCACTATCCAGAATAGGCTCATGGATTTGTGTCCAAAATATGTACCACCTCCAAACTCTGTGACATGGCCATGTACTGGATAGCTGAAGAGAATGGCGAGCATCTCAGAAAACGCAGATATCAGTGTGACCAGGAAAGTCTCAGTGGAGAAACCCTGCTTTGGGCCTTTTGCTTACTTATTGTTGTTTTGCACTGAATGTCAGGAAGTTCTTTGCCTCAATCCACCACTTTGTGAAGCCTGAAGTAAACAGTTTTCAAATGGAAATGAATGTCATCACCTGTGGGTCTTTGCTTAATTGCTTTGGGAAGGGATGTGTCTGAATTAGTCTCTTGGCCATGTTTGTGTCTATGACTTAGATTCTCAGCACCTGATGGATCTAAAGAATGATCCCATGTGTGCGTCCAAAACCATAATGGCAAAAAAAAAATCATTCATTATGGATGAAGTCTCTTGCCTTCCTCTGTTAAGTTCCTGAACTCCATCAAGTGAGAATAGGGATTCTTTGGGTCAAATGAGTTCTTCAATTCCCTGCAGAGGTGCTTGGGTTTTCGCATAACTCCAAATCACATAAAGAATTGATACCTGAAATCAGTAGGCGTCAAATTGGAGAAACACAGAAGTATTAACGGCAGGCTTATTTGATCACTCTTCGTTCACAGAAACGGTGTCCAGGCCACCCTGACTTTAGGCAAATGAGGGGCAAGCGAGCTGATTTTGGACACTGTCTTGGCTTTTCTCATGACTCCAATTCACATAAAGAATCTAGACCCCACAGTCAGAGAGCCTCAAATTGGATAAGCGGAGCAGTATTAAGGGCAGGCCTATTTGATCACTCCTGATTCACAGGAAGGGTGCCCAGGCCACCCTGAAGTTAGGCAAAAGAGGTGCAAGAAGCATATTTTGGACATTCTCTTGGGCTGCCCAACTCATGGAAAACTCCAGGAAGAGGTTATGATTAATGTCTATATGGAAGAAGAATAGGGCCATGAGGGAGTATTTTGGTTTTAATTGTTTTCATTTGAGTCGCGGTTGGAAGAGTTGTCTGGGTCCACCTGGACTTGAACTCTGGTGTGATTCTCCTTATAGACTGAGTTCTGGAACTGACCTGAGAGAAGTATTGCCATGAATTGTGTTGGGATTTTAGGAGGCCAGGCATGAAGTTGCCATTGGAACCTGAGATCTAGGCACAGGTTGGCTTTCCACAGAACACTGGGAATCTCAGCCAGGATATTACATGATTTTATTCTGAAAGACTTGGCATGCATTATTGAGATTCAAAACACACATGGACCTCGCTTTATAGACCTCAATTGGCCTCGCTTCATGTGACTTTTTGGCCACTCTTTGGGTAGCCTTGCCTGTGAGAGTGCTCCAGAGCTTTCCCTGAAATTAGCTTCCTAACCCTTTAGTGGTTCCTGAATGAATTGCAAACCACAGTGCCTCCAACTTCATCCGAGAAAAATTGCTAGATAATTACCATGAAATTTTTAAAATTCCCATGACCAGATGTCACTGGAGGACCTTTGATGTCCTGTTGATGATCATGAATATACCAGACAGGGCCTTGATTGACTGGGTTTCAGGAAAATGGTGTAGAACAGAGATGCTGGTAAGTAGAAGCCTAGTGAGTAGTGTGCCTAGAGAAGTGTTACGCAAGTGAGTGATAAAACATCTGTGGTGGGGCCATGTGGATCTTCCATTGGCTTCCAAATGGCTTGAGACTGACATGGTGCAGCCATCAGACCCATATACGTAAAGGCATATTTTTATATGGAGAGGTTTTAGGGCAATGTTCAGAATCATGTTGCTATTGTCAAGGGGGCAAGCTACGTGGGATAGAACCCTGGTTGGTGCATTCTCCTGGAGACCCTGCACACCACAGCTGACAGAACTCCCTTCAGCACTGTTTCCCATTTAAACTCGTTGTATTTAATGAAGCAAATACCAAACTCCCAGTGCAGCAGCAAGAAACACCACGATAATTGGAGGATGACCAAGTTGTTTCACAGTCCACACGGGGAGACACTTAGCCCTCAGTGGCCACAGTTTACCTACAAAGAGAGAATTCAGCACTGCTGCCTCATTTTTATTGAAAAATAAATAACCATGTCCTCCAGGTCACATAGATGCAGATCGAGCTTTGATTGTCTCACTACAAATAAAGCTAAAGCTCCTGAAAACAACATATATTTTAAGTGCCCAACCTTAAAGGCAGATTCTCAAAAAGTCTTTAGGCCAGCAGAGCTCCATATTTGTGGAGTGTTTACCCTGTCCCTTACTTTTGGAAACTCCTCTACCGCCTCCAAAGATGTGAAATCTGGAGCATTTTCCATTCCTGATAGGTATTCACAGATTTTCTAACTCTTCTGTTCTAATTGTGTCTTACTTGGGGCGAAGGTAATGTCAAGGCATTGTTCTGGAGGAGAGTGGGAAGAATTTTCTGTAGCATATATTGCATAAACATTGGATTCAGTTTTCTATTTTCCATTCAAAATACTGAATCCCTGACTCTAACCCATACCCGACCAGACTCTGACTACTAATTCTAATATGATGGAGAAAAATAACCCAAACAGAATCGAAATACAAGCAGTTCAGAGTAGGCCTGGTGTATTGTTGTACTTTTCTTTTGCATGATACAGAGTTGGAGTTATGAATCTAGTCAATTTATTGTTGAAATAGTTGTCCATGTATTTTTAAGGTTAACAAATATGTGAATTCCTGTCTCCCTTTCTCTGTATTCTTATATGCACATTTAGATTCCTCCCTGGTACCACACGTACATTCTTGTGAGGTGGCTGACTTGGCAGATACAAATTGTTAGAAGAGATCACTCCTACTAAACTTGTTGGAATTGGATATTCAACCTATGGTTGAGCTTGCTAGTTGAACAGCATTATACATAAATCCATGTTCAGTAAAATTAATATTTTTAGATCTGTGGATGATATATATTTTATAATGAATTTTGATTGACATATATATTGCTACTTTTTTGTCTGTGTGTGTGTTTTGTATATATATATATATATATATATATATATATATATATATATATACACTCTCCAGATTTTTCAAAATATGAAATATATGTGTCTTATATACACTCCCTAAATTCATTCATGTTTATTATGTGGATTTATAATCAACTATTCACAAGATTATTCTGAGAAATATTCATCCACCTGAAATTTGCCTAATGCTCTCAAATGTCAATCCTAATTGTGACTACATATTTGTTTCTTCCTAAGATTATATATTTAAACTCAACCCTGTTCAAAATATCTAATCCTATCACTCACTTTATACTTTGCCTGATTTTGTAATGTCTCTATTGATATCTGCTTTCCTACATATTTTCCCCAGTTCATCATTGTGACTGACTCTTCACCTGTGCTGACATTTACATTCACTCTCTAATAGAAACCCTATTGCTGAAGAAATTTTTTTCCAATTCCTATACTCACCCTTCTTCATAAAAGTACTGACTATCTTCCTAATGCTACAGACTATCGTTTTTGACTGAATGTTCTCTTCTATATTCAATCATCCAAGTAAATGTGGGGCGAGCTTCAGAGGAGGAGACCACCAACAGACTATCTCTTGCAACATCAAAGGGTTTTTTGGGTGTCCAGCATGCTGGGGCTCAGAGATCACTTTAATAGAGCAGATAGCCCTGAGAATAGCTTAAATAGAGCTTATATACTTTCCCTGGAGAGGGCAGGGAGGGAATTTTATTGATGGGTCAGGGTGAGTGGGTGGTTTGCATTCAACTGGGTGAGGGAGTACATTCTGCAGTTGGGCAGTTGGGGACAGAACATTCTGGGAACAAGATTTGCAAGCATTTCTCAAGATTTCAATAGTGTTTTGTTAAGCATACAGAAAAACAAGAAGTGACAAGTACCTATTTTATTAACCTTTAATTCCCCACTTCTTCTTCTGGCTACTTTTAATCATAAAAATGATCATTGGAGGGTGTCACATTCTATGTCTGCTAGTGGGGTATTACCATAAGTTTAACTCGTCCAATTTGAGCCTGGAGAAAAGAAATTACACGGTTGAGCAAACAGGATTTTATAGTTAGCAATAATATGAGGATTATTATTGGACCGGCCAGGGTTGATAAAAACGTAGTTAACCAGGAGGAGTGTGTGAACCAAGACTCAAGCCACCCTTTTTGGGCCTCTCTCTCTTGTTGATGCTCTTCAAGGTATCTTTTAAATTTACTCATATATTTTATTACAACTCCAGTATGGTCAGCATAAAAACAACATTCTTCCCTCAATGCAGCACAAAGGCCCCCTTCTCTAATGAAGAGGAGGTCCAACCCTCAACTGTTCTTTAAAACAACTTCAGAGAGAGAGGTTAAAGATTCATGCAAAGCTCTGATGAAGGTTTCTAATATCTTAGTTTTGCTCTATTGCTTCTTCTAATTGGGTCATTTGTTGTGTCCCATGGACAATGGCAGTGGTTCCTGTGCCCACCCGTGCAGCAACTCCTATTCCTAATAGGATGGCTAAAGTGAGGGATACAAGTTCCCAGTGGAACCGGTTGTATGCCCCCCCTATTTGATCTTCAAACGAACCTGCGTCATGATAGAGCTTTCTGGGAAACATCTGCAACATTTCAAAATAATCACATCTGTTGACCATTTCATGAAAACATAAACAATGTTTAAGTGTATAAAATTATGCTGTTGTAGGGACAGACAAAGCAAGGCACCTAAGATAGCACTGAAGACAGGGAAACAGTCCTATATTGTTGCAACTGGATTCAGAGGGCATTGCTTCTGTTGTAATCAATTAATCCCCTGAAACTCAAGTTTAGGTAGTTTCAGAATTGTGTACCCAACATATAAGGGATGGGGCTCAGAAGTTTACAGTCTGCAGAAGTTCAAAAAAGCAGTATATGTTTCTGATTTTTCCTCTGTTCTGGGCAAGTTAAATTTTCAAGGACACCTGGGAGGAGGAGAGCTTTTTATTCCCTTTCTTATTTTCCCCCTGCCAGCTGTTACAACGGAGCCCAGTTGGTAATTTCTTTATCTTAGAAATGTGGCCATTTCTGTGAAGCCCCAGCTGAAGGCCAGAGGACTTGTTCACATATTTTGTGAAAAACTAGTTAGGGGTTGTCTAGCTTAGAAGTACTGAGTTTTTTAGCCAGTGGCCAAGTATAACAGGGCAATACAAAAAGAGAAAGTTTATCTACATTGAACTCTTTATAGAAACTCTATGCTGAAAGTTCTAAAGTCAGCCATGGTGAAGACTTCTGGAGAAGGACATTTAAGACTTTTCTGTGCGCCTGGTACAGAGGGGGAATACGGGGAAGGTGGGGCTGAGAGAAGCTCCGAGGATCTGAGAATGAGGAAAAAGAGAGATGTAAAAGAATAATTGGAAAGGTGTTTGGGAATTTCCTAGCAAAAAACTTGAGCAGTAGAACAGGTAGAGCAGAGCAGAAAACGGGAGTGAGTATCCCAAAATCCTGTGAGGGACTTTAAATTTTAGTAACCTGTTTTCAGTGATGACAAAGCAACTTTAATGGCCATTTATATTACATCTTGGATAAGGGTCTGAGAGCTCTCCTCAGCTCGTTTGAGCTTTGGGTTAGCTGGAAAGAGGACCTGGTGGGACCCAGTGTGGGCACTGACAGGAAGAGAGAGGAGTGAGTGGGTGGAGGGGTACCTCAGTACCTGCTACCTCACAAGCGGGCAATTGTCTGAGAACTGGTGGAGGTTTGGGATTCTGATCTAGTAATTGGAGGGGAGAAATCACGTTGCTGAGGTGGGAGTGACAGCAGAGAGTCTGGAGCAGAAGGCTGAGGATAAAAATCTATTGGAGAAGCATAGTTCAGGATGTGAGTGAAGGAGGGAAAGGGCTTCCACATAGGGGAATCTCCTTTCACCCTTTTGAGCACTTGCAGAAGTTAAAAAGGTCACGCAAAATTTGAGGATCTAGAGACCCCTCTGGGGGCCATCCTTTTTCTGTTGTCTACTTGGTAATATGGCCAATGCTGTGTACTGAATTTGATGAAGTATTGGGGTTCCATCAGGCAGCCTCTGTATGCTCACATCTCCATGACATACAGAAGAAGTCGGTTTTCCCCCCACACAGCCGTTACTGTTTGTGGCTTTGATAGTTTCCCGGGCAAACATAGTAATCTAGGCTAGCCAACCTGCATCTGGCTCGCGTGTCCCTACATCCATAATGTTTGTTTCCATTATCTATGGTACAGAAGGGATTTAATGGTATTTTAGTGGGATTTTCTTCATCAGGGATATCCCAATAGAAAAAACCTATGGCCAGCTGACAAATGTCTGGGTGGAGAGATGGCCACCAGGTCCCTAAGGGGGCTGTATGTGAGATAGATTATACACTTTTCCAGTAGGATTTGTGATCAGCCATCGCTGCTTAAAAGGCTGATGAGGGTTAGGACTACTTGTGGCCAAGGGGAGAGTATATAACCTTATCCACATGGCGAATACACAATTTGAAACTGTTACCAGTCTTTTCCAGTTTCCAGAAAGATTCTGAACAAGGAGCAGGCTTGAGATGAGAGGCATGGATCCAAGAAGTGATTCTGTATACCTTTACCACTGTAGGTGTTATAAGTAGCACCTGGTATGGTCCTTTCCAGCTGGGTTCCAGGGATGACACCTGATGTCATCTTACATACATGAAGTCTCTTATTTGATATGGATGTGGAATCCCCTGGTACACAGTTTGTTATGCAGTGGGCAGCTATTTTCACAGGTATCACTGAGTTCTTTCAAGAGCTTTAAGTCTGTCAAGCAAGAGGGTGTGGAAAGGATCCTTAGGTCTTAAAGTTGGGCTTAGGACCCTTACTGGACGAGGGCCACCATAGAGAATTTCTCAGGGGGTAAGGTTACTCAAAGAAACAGAAGGATTTTTTCTTGCATGAAACATTGCATAAGTCAGGAGCACAGTCCAATCTTTTATGCTGGTCTCTAAGCTTAATTTCGTTAAGGTCTCTTCAATGGTTCTATTCATTCTTTCTACTTGTCCTGAACTCTGGGGTCTATAAGCACAATATAACTTCCAATTAATCCCCAGGTTCCTGGCTAACCCCTGACTTACCTGGGCCATGAACATCGGTCCATTATCAGATTCTATTACCAGCTTAGCTTCCTCCAATGGTAGAGAGGCTTAGTCAGCAGCAGGGGAATCACTTACAGTGTGTTGTGTGTTAGGGGACGAGGGCAGGGGATAAGGAGAGGAGGAAGAGTCCAGTAGAGTCAAATCTTGTGACTCAGGGAAAACAGAGGGTGGAG
The DNA here is from genome assembly GCF_048772815.1 of Callospermophilus lateralis. Taxonomy (NCBI): domain Eukaryota; kingdom Metazoa; phylum Chordata; class Mammalia; order Rodentia; family Sciuridae; genus Callospermophilus; species Callospermophilus lateralis. Next base: position 43,937 of record NW_027512756.1, on the reverse strand, counting down.
GAGGAGGAAGAGGTGAGGGTTTGAGAGATCATGTGTGAAGGAGTATGAGCAGAGGCATGGGCAAGGAAAGGCTTCACCCATGGAGGAGGAGATTTGCAGAGGTCCTGCAAAGTTAAGATATATGGCTGTTGATCAGGATGGCTATGTGGCCCTGGCTGAAAGACAATATCTCTGACTTTTTTAATTAGTGGGAAGTAGAAAGATCTTTCTTGGGGCCATACGACTCCAAAGATGGGCCATTCTGAGGCACAGAGAGTCTGCCAGGTCCAGCGTTTTACTAAAAAAAGAAAGATTCTGAGCCCTTAAGCGGACTTTGGTTCAGTGATCAAGGGTCAGGGACAGAGGCATTGAAGTGCTCTGTCCCATAATGAAAGGTACACAAACAGTAAAAGCAAAGACACATGACACAGATAAGACAAGACCATAAAGACAGGCAATGGACATCCAACACTGAGACCAGGAATTCGTAGCCGGCAAAACCCGATAGGATGGCAATACCGAATCTAAAAGAAAATATCACTGAGTCGATGAAGCAATTGTTCCTTGATTCTCCGAGTCCTCTGCGGGGTCCCCCAGGGAGGTGCCCTATGTCTCTGTGACACGTCTCTCAGCCACCGTCGGAGAGACCCCAGGCTCTTCATCGCCAGCAATTTTGCCAAGCCCTAACATGACACCTGAAACCGGAAAGAGGCGCCTTACTTGCTCCGAGAGGAGCCCGTTGGGGTCTCTCATCCGCCACTGCCGGAACTCGGTGGAACCTCAATATGTAAAGGTCAGGTGAGTGTTGGAGGAAGAGACTACCAAGAGACTGTCTCATGCAACAGCAAAGGGTTATTTTGGGTCCAGCTTGCTGGGGCTCACAGCTAACTTAAATAGATCAGAGAGCTCTGAGAACAGCTTATGCAGAGCTTACATACATTCCTTGGAGAGGGAAGGGAGGGAAGTTTACTGATGTGTAAGGGTGAGTGGGCGGTTCGCGTGACACCGAGTGAGGCAGTACATTCTGCAGTTTGGCAGTTGGGAACAGTACATTCTAGAACAAGATTAGCAAATATTTCTCAAGATTTCAACAGTGTTTTTTTAAGCATACAGAAAAACAGGAAATAGCAAGTACCTATTTTATTAACCTTTCACTACCGACTATCCCTTTTTGACTGGATGTTCCTTCTACATTAATTCATGCAAGGTACAAGGTCCTATGCCATTGTATATCGATTTATCAGAGACATCTCTGCAGAACGTAATTCAATGCTGCGTATCCCAATCAAGGGCCCAATGCCCTTCTGGCCTTCAAATCATACTTAGATTTCTTTTTTCATACATATATTACACCTATATATTCTTATACACATAGCAGGTTCCCAATACCATTATTCATCCAGCACAATGATTTCTAACCCAAATCAAACATGTTTTTAACCATAATCATACACTGTTCCCTCAATCTAACTTTATAGAAGAGCAGGGAAAGAATTGATTTTATAATACAGAAATGTAGGGAAACTTCCACCTGCTGAGAACCTCAAAGGCCCATGCAGAAATGATCCCTGGAGAAGATGTAGGCAGCTATGAAGGACCTGAGAGACCAAAAGTCATCTTCCATGGCAAACAACCCGGTCAGGATAAAAGGTTGTGTCTGAATCAGATTCTCTTCTTAATGTAGAGAACATGGACCAAAACAGGCCTGTGTGGAGATCTATTCCTGGGTGCCTATGGTTGATATACCATTCTAACTTGTGAAAGTGTCACAGGAAGTAGGGGCAGCCTCAATCTCATGGGACCCTTGGAAGTAACAGTTAAGACAAAGTGGTTGCCAAGACAGGGACCTCATTCAGTTCAGGAAGGAAGTGACCTCACCTCACTTCCATGGTGATGGAACTCTCTGAACTTTGGATCCAGGAAGCCAGGCACCCAGAGCCAGTCCCAGTCCCAGTCCCTATGGTCTCACTTGTTTGGATTTACTAAATGCAGTCAGTCTTTCTTGGTACCTTCAGAAGTGAGAAGGCCAAATGCCAGGAAAGCTCGGAAGCGGGGCTTTTCTTGAGAAAGTTGTTAGTGGCTCACCGTTGGCTCCTAAGAAGTTCACAGAGTTTGCCAAGGAGACCAGATCTGAGACAGGACAGGCCATTTCGGGGGAACGTATTATGGCCTACAAGTCAGAGGACACTCCGGATAGTCAAAGACCTACTTAGGGGAAGGAGGTGCCTTTGTGGGTGTGGTTGTGGGTTTGTGGTTTTGTCTCATTTTCTGAGAGTAGGTAGGACAGTCGGTTTGTTTCATTTGAAGTGGACTGTTTCTAGTAAGTCTTTTCACAGGGCGAGTATTTCTATGTCTGTGTATTCCACTGTTTCCGTGGTTGTAGACATTAGAAAAGAGAATTCATCAATGGATGTGTCGTGTCTAGTAGAAAGCTTCTCAGCATTCATATTGCCCCGTTTATGAATGGACTGTAGCTTGCCTTATCGATGAGCAACACCTGCTACCTTCCTAAGTTTCTATTTTCGTCCTGAATTCCAGCCAATTTCAAGAATAGGCCCATGGTTTTGTGTCCAAGATATGTACCACCTCCAAGCTCTGTGACATGGCCATGTACTGGATAGCTGTAGGTGATGGCGAGCATCTCAGAAAACTCAGATATCAGTGTGACGAGGAAAGTCTCAGAGGAGAAACCCTGCTTTGGGCCTTTTGCTTACCTATTGTTCTGTTGCCCTGAATGTCAGGAAGTTCTTTGCATCTGGCCACCCCTTTGTGAAGCCTGAAGAAAACAGTTTTCAAATGGAAATGATTGGGCATACCTGTGGCTCTTTTCTTAAGTGCTTTGAAAAGGGATGTGACTGAATCAGCCCCCTGGCCCTGTGTGTGGCTGAGGCTTAGATTCTCAGCACCTGATGGATCTAAAGAAAGTTCCCATGTTTGCATCCAAAGGAAAAATGGCAGAAAGAGCAGCCATTGGGATGAAGTCTCTCGACTTCCTCTGTAAGGTTCCGGAACTCCATCAAGTGAAAATAGGGATCCTTTGGGTCAAATGAGTTCTTCAAAACCTGCAGAGGCTAGCCCATAGGTGCTTGGTTATTTCATGACTAAAATTCACATAAAGAATCTAAACCAAACAGTCAGTAGGCCTCAAATTGGAGAATTGGAGCGGTATTAATGGCAGGCCTATTTGATCACTCCTGGTTCACAGGATGGGTGTCCAGGCCACCTTTACTATAGGCAAATGAGGGTCAAAGGAGCTTATTTTGAACACTGTCTTCGTCTGCTCCCCTCATGGAAACCTCCAGCAAAATTATGATGAGTGTCAATATGAAAGAAGATGAGGGCCATATGGGAGTGTTCTTGTTTTAATTGTGGTAATTTGTGTGGTAGTTGGAAAAGATGACTGGGATCACCTGGGCTTGAACTCAGGTGTGATTCCCCTTAAAGAATGAGTTCTGGATCTGACCTCAGAGAAGTATTGTCGTGAGTTCTCTTGGGATTTTACTAGGCGACGCGTGAGAATCGCCTTTGGAAACTGAGATCTAGGCCCAGGATGGCTTTCCACAGAGCTCGGGGATTCTGAGCCAGGATATCACATGATTTAATTCTTAAAGACTTGGCAGCCCTAGTTGAGAGTCCAAACACATATGGACCTCACATTGTACACCTCAATGTGTCTGGATTCATGTGACCTTTTGGCCAGTCTTTTGGAAGGCTTTTCTGTGAGTGTTCTCCAGAGCTTTCATTGAAATGAGCTTCCTCACCATTTAATGGTTCCTGAATTAATTGAAACCCACAGTGCCTCTAACTTCATTTTTGAAAAATGACTAGATTAATACCATAAAATTTTTGAAATTCCCATGACCAGGTGGCACTGGATAAACTTTGGATTTCCTGTTGCTGATCATGAGTGTACCAAAGAGTGCCTTGATTGACTGGTTTTCGTGAAAATGGTGTAGAACAGAGATGCCAGTAATTTGGAGCCTAATGAGTAGTGGGCGTAGAGAAGTGGACTGTAGGTGTGTAAATAAATATTTTTGGTAGGACCACCTGGATCTTCCATTGGCTTCGAAAGACTTGCGACTGACATGGTGCAGGCAGGAGACCTTTATATGTAAAGGCATCTTGTCATATGGAGAGGTTTCAGGGCAATGTTCAGAATCAGGTTGCTATAGTCAAGGGGAAAGCTATGTAGGATAGAAGCCTGGTTCGTACATTCTCTTTGCGTCCCTGACCAACCACACATGACAGAACTCCCTCCAGCATTTTGTCCCAGTTGAACTCCTTGTATTTCGTGAAGCAAATACCAAACTCCCAGTGCAGCAGTAAGAATCACCCTGGAAAGTGGAGGATCACCAAATGGCTTCACAGTCCACACGGAAAGACACTTAGCTCCCAGTGGCCACAGTTTACCTACAAAGAGAGAATTCAGAACTGCTCCCTTATGTTCATTAGAAAATAAGGACCATGTGCTCCAGGTCATAGAGATGCAGACCCAGATTTCATGGTGTCACTACAAACGAAGCTAAATCTCCTAACAATTACATATATTTCTTGTTCCCAACCTCAGAGGAAGTTTCTCAAGAAGTCTCAAGGCCAGCGCAGCTCCATGTTTCTGGATTGTTTACCCTCTCCCTTACTTTTGGAAACTGTTCTACCACCTCCAATGTTGTGAACTCCTGAGCCTTTTCCATTCCACATATATATTCAGATTTTCTAACTCCTCTCCTCTAATTGTGTCTTACTTTTAGCGATGGTTATGTCAAGGCATTGTTCTGGATGAGAGAGGGAAGATTTTTGTGTATCACATTTTTGCATACACATTAGATTCATTTTCGTTTTTTCCATTTGAAATACTGAATCCCTGACACTAACCCATACCCTACTAGACTCTGACTACTAATCCTAATATCATGGAGAGAAAGAAACCTAACCGAATAGAAATACAGGCCTTTCATAGGAAGCATGGTGTATACTTCTATTTGCCTTCTGCATTATCAAGACTATGTGTTTTAAATCTAGTCAACTTTTCATTGTAATATTTCTCCATGATTTTTTAAAATTATCACATATATAAATTCCTGTCTCCCTTTCTCTGTATCCTATTCAGCACATGTATTTTTTTATACATATATATATATATAATATCCTACCTGGTATCACACGGACATTCTTGTGAGCTCCCTGATTTTGGAATATAAAATTGTGAGAACAGATGACTCTCCCTAAATAATGATGGGACTGAAAATTCAACCTATGGGTGAGCTTCCTAGTGAAAAACACTATACATAAATCCATGTTCAGTAAAATGAATATTTTTGGATATGTGGATGAATTATATTTCATGATGAATTTCGATTGGCATATATATTGCTAAATATTAATGTGTGTGTGTGTGTGTGTGTATGTATTTTTTTTTAAATCTGGAAAAAAAATGTATACGTGTATATATATATACATATATATATTATATATGTATATATATGTATATATATATATTATATATACATATATATATTATATATGTATATATATGTGTATATATATATATTATATATATATATATATATATATATATATGTATATATATTCTCCAGATTTTAAAAAAATATGAAAAATATGTGTCTTATTATACACTCCCTAAATTCATTTATATTCATGTATGTGGGTTCAAAATCCAATTTTTACAAGATTATTTTCAGCAATATTTATACACCTGTAATACATATTGGTTTCCTACTACTGAATACTAAGTTCAGTAGGTGGTGCATACAAATCCTAATATTTCTACAGTACCTGACCCAGTTTAACATCAATACAAGTAGATTGCTATGGGACATGATGTGTATTTTGAAGTTCATTTTTACTCAACACTGGTACATTACTATTTTTTCAGTATATGGACATCATAGGATATATTTTTTCACCCACAACTTCACAAAATTATAGGCATTTGGTTCACTTTCATTTACTTACTACTTCAGAACACATGTATTCCTCCATGTTTCTTTACTGGTCTTTTCTCTAGACTTCTTTCTAAACACATTATTTTTGATTCCATAATCATTTTTGAAGCAATACTCACTCTTCACGATAAACCGTAACCCTAATATTACCATTACATATATAACTGGTTGGAATGATTGTATATATATCAATATAAGATTTCCAATATATTTTCAGATGCAAACTCAATCCATTATTTAAAGTTGGAGCCAGTTATATACTTTATTCACAATCTGGTCTATTCATGCAACATCTCAATAATGATCAACACAAGGTACACCTATTTGTATCACCAGTACTAATTTATAAGTTTCCAGAATATTACTCCCCATAATGGTGGAAGAAATACTCATGTCACCTTATCTACATATAAATTTTATCACGGTAGTATTCTGGACACAAAATGCAGAGGTCACACATATGATTGTACCAAAGCCTAAATGGAAAGTGACCATGGATTACTAAAAACATCCATGTCCAGGGTGCCTAATGCTCTCAAATGTCAATCCTATTGATTACTACATATTTGTTTTTTCCTAAGATTATATATTCAACCTCAAGCCTGTTGAAAATGTCTAATCCTATCACTCACTTTATACTTTGCCTGATTTCCTAATCTTTCTATTGATATCTGCTTTCCTACATATTTTTCCCTGTTCATCATTGTGACTTTCTCTTCAGATGTGCTGACATTTACATTCACTCTCTAACTGAAACCCTATTGCTAAAGAACTTTTGGTCCAACTCCTAGTCTCACTCTTCTTCCTAAACCTACTGACTATCTTCCTAATCCTACAGACTATCCCTTTTTGACTGGATGTTCTCTTCTACATTCAATCATCCGAGGTACACGGTCCTATGCCATTGTATATCGATTTATCTGAGACCTCGGTGCAGAACATAATTCAAGCTCAGTATACCAATCAAGGTTCTGTTGCCCTGAATGTCAGGAAGGTCTTTGCCTCAGGCCACCCCTTTGTGAAGCCTGAAGAAAAAAATTTCAAATGGAAATAAATGGGCATCACCTGTGGCTCTTTGCTTAATTGCTTTGGAAAGGAATTTGTCTGAATCTGCCTCTTGGCCCTGTGTGAGGCTGTGGCTTCGATTCTCAGCACCTGATGGATCTAAAGAAAGATCCCATGTGTGCATTCAAAACCAAAATGGCAAAAAGAGCAGTCATTGTGGATGAAGATTCTTGCCTTTCTCTGTTAGGTTCCTGACCCCCTTCAAGTGAGAATAGGGATCCTCTTTGTCAAATAAATTCTTGAATGCTCTGCAGATGTGCTTGTGTTTTCTCATGACTCCAAATCACATAAAAAATCTATACCTGACATTCAGTAAGCCTCAAATTATAGAAACAAAGCGGAATTAATGGCAGGCCTTTTTGATCACTCCTGGTTCACAGGAAGGGTGTCCAGGCCACCCTGACTTTAGGGAAATTAGAGGCAAGGGAGCTTATTCTGAAAACTGTCTTTAGTTGCAACCCTCATGGAAACTTCCATCCAGAACATTTGATGAGGGTCTTTATGGACGAAGATGAGGGCCATGTGGTAGTTATTTTGTTTTAATTGTGGTCATTTGTGTGGGGGTTGGAAGAGATGACTTGGTCCACCTGGGCTTGAACTCTGGTGTGATTCCTTTTAGAGCCTGAGTTCTGGAACGTACCTCATAGAAGTATTGATATGAATTGTGTTGGTTTTTAGGAGGCCACGCATGATTGTCACCCTTTCAAACTGAGATCTAGGCCCAAGGTGGCTTTCCACAGAGCAATGGGCATCTCAGGCAGGAAATCACATGATTTTATTCTGAAAGACTTCGCAGCCATTGTTGGCCCTCGGAAGCAAGAAGGAGTGGCCATACTCATATCGAATAAAATCAACTTAAAACCTAAGTTAATCAAAAGTGATAAAGAAGGACACTATATACTGTTAAGAGGCAACATTCACCAACAAGATATAACAATTATCAATTTGTATGCACCAAACAATGGTGGTGCCAAGTCATAAAACAAACTCTCTTCAAGTTCAAGAGTCATATAGGCTATAACACAATAATTACGGGTGACTTCAGCACACAACCCTCGCCATTGGACAGATCCTCTACAGAAAATCTGAATTAAGAAACTATAGAACTCAATAGCACAATCAATAACCTAGACTTAACCAACATATATAGAATATATCAAACATCATAAAGTGGATACATGTTCTTCTCAGCAGCACATTGGTCCTACTCAAATATAGACCATATATTATGCCATATGGAAACTCTTAGTAAATATAAAAGTATGGAGATAATACCATGCACCATATCTGATCATAGTGGAATGAAACTTGAAATTAATAATTGAAGAAGGAAGGAAAAATTCTACATCACATCGAAAATAAACAATATGTTACTGAATAATCAATGGGTTACAGAAGACATAAAGGAGGAGATAAAAAATCTCTTAGAGACAAATGACAATACAGACACAACATACCGGATTCTGTGGGAAACAATGAAAGCAGTTTTAAGAGGGAAATTCATTTCTTGGAATTCTTTCCTCAAAAAAAGAAAAAAACAACAAATAAATGATCTCACACTACATCTCAAAAACCTAGAAAAAAGAGCAAATCAACAAATGTAGTAGAAGACAAGAAATAATTAAAATTAGAGGAGAAATCAACAAAATTGAAACAAAAAAAATTGAACAAATAAAAGTTGGTTCTTTGAAAATAAATTAAATCGACAGGCCCTTAGCCATGCTAATGAAGAGAAGTAGAGAGAGAACTCAAATTACTAACATATGGGATAAAAAAGGCAATATCACAACAGACACTACAGAAATACAGAAGATAATTCGAAAGTATTTTGAAACCCTATATTCCAATAAAACAGAAGATAATGAAGATATCGATAAATTTCTTATGTCATATGATCTGCCCAGATTGAGTCCGGAAGACACACAAAATTTAAATAGACCAATAACAAAGGAAGAAATAGAAGAAACCTTCAAAAGACTACCTACCAAAAAAAACCCTGGACCAGATGGTTATACAGCAGAGTTCTACAAAACGTTCAAAGATGAATTAATACCAATACTTTTCAAGCTATTTCAAAAAATAGAAAAAGAAGGAGTTCTTCCAAATTCATTCTATGAGGCCAACATCACCCTGATCCCAAAACCAGACAAAGACACTTCAAAGAAAGAAAACTACAGACCAATATCTCTAATAAACTTGGATGCAAAAATTCTCAATAAAATCCTGGCAAATCAAATACAAAAGCATATAAAAAAATTGTGCATCATGATCAAGAGGGATTCATCCCAGGGATGCAAGGCTGGTTCAATATACGGAAATCAATAAATACTATTCACCACATCAATAGACTTAAAGAGAAGAACCATATGATCATCTCGATAGATGCAGAAAAAGCATTCTACAAAGTACAGCATCCCTTTATGTTTAAAACTCTATAAAAACTAGGAATAACAGGAACTTACCTCAACATTGTAAAAGCTATATATGCTAAACCTCAGGCTAGCATCATCGTAAATGGAGAAAAACTGAAGGCATTCCCTTTAAAATCTGGAACAAGACAGGGATGCCATCTATCACCACTTCTATTCGATTTAGTTCTTGAAATACTAGCCAGAGCAATTAGACAGACAAAAGAAATTAAAGATTTAAAAATAGGAAAAGAAGAACTTAAATTATCGCTATTTTTGGATGACATGATAATATATTTAACAGACCCAAAAGGGTCTACAAAGAAACTGCTAGAATTAGTAAATGAATTCAGCAAAGTGGCAGGATATAAAATCAACACGCATAAATCTAAGGCATTCCTGTATATCAGCAACAAAACTTCTGAAATTTAAATGAGGAAAACCACTCCTTTTACAGTATACTCAAAGAAAATAAAAAACTTGGGAATCAACCTAACCAAAGAGGTGAAAGATTTATGCAATGAAATCTACAGAACCCTAAAGAGAGAGATAGAAGAAGATGTTAGAGGATGGAAAAGTATGCCCTGTACATGGATAGGCAGAAATAACATCATCAAAATGGCGATATTACCCAAAGTTCTCTACAGGTTTAATGCGATGCCAATCAAAAACCCAATGGCATTTCTTGTAGAAATAGATAAAGTAATCATGAATTTCATATGGAAAAACAAAAGACCCAGAATAGCGAAAGCAATTCTAAGCAGGAAGTGTGAATCCAGAGTTCAAACTGTACTACAAAGCAATAGTAACAAAAACAGTGTGGTACTGGTATCAAAACAGGCAGATGGACCAATGGTACAGAATAGAGGACACAGAGACAAATCCACAAAATTACAACTTTCTTATATTTGAAAAAGGGCCTAAAAGCATGCAATGGAAGAAGGATAGCATATTCAACAAATGGTGCAGGGACAACTGGAAATTCATATGCAACAAAATGAAACTGAATCCCTTTCTCTCACAATGCACAAAAGTTAACTCAAAATGGATCAAGGAGCCAGATATAAAATCAGAGACACTGTGTCTGATAGAAGAAAAAGTTGGCTACGATGTACATACTGTGGGGTTGGGCTCCAAATTCCTTAATAGGAAACCCATAGCCCAAGAGTTAATAAAAAGAATAAACAAATGGGACTTACTTAATCTAAAGAGATCTTTCTCAGCAAGAGAAAAAATAAGAGAGGTAAATAGAGAGCCTACATCCTGGGAACAAATTTTTACCCCTTACACTTCAGATAGAGCCCTAATATCTAGAATATACAAAGAACTCAAAAAAATTAAACAATGAGATAACAAATAACCCAATCAACAAATGGGCCAAGGATCTTAACAGACACTTCACAGAGGAGGACATACAATCAATCAACAAGTACATGAAAAAATGCTCACCATCTCTAGCAGTCAGAGAAATGCAATCAAAACCACCCTAAGATACCATCTCACTCCAGTAAGATTGGCAGCCATTATGATGTCGAACAACAATAAGTGTTGGTGAGGATGTGGGGTAAAGGGTACACTTGTACACTGCTTGTGGGACTGCAAATTGGTGAGTACAATATGGAAAGCAGTATGGAGATTCCTGGGAAAGCTGGGAATGGAACCACCATTTGACCGAGATATCGCCCTTCTCAGACTCTTCCCTGAGGATGTTAATAGAGAGCAGTATAAGGATACTGCCACATCGATGATCATAGCGGCACAATTCACAATAGCTAGACTTTGGAACCAACCTAGATGCCCTTCAATAGACGAATGGATAATAAAATGTGGCATCTATACACAATGGAGTATTACACAGCACTGAAAAATGACAAAATCATAGAATTTGCAGTGAAATGAATGGCATTAGAATAGATTATGCTAAGCGAATCTATCCAATCCTTAAAAAACAAATGCCAAATGTTTCCTTTTATATAGAGAGAGCAAATAAGAACAGAACAGGGAGGAAGAACATGAGAAAAATATTAAAACTAAACAGAGATGAGTGGGGGGAGAGAAAGGGAGAGAGAAGGAAAAGCATATGGAAATGGTAGGAGACTACTCAATGTTACACAAAATTACATATAAGAGGTTGTGAGGCTAAATAGGGGAAAACAAGGGAGAGAATTAAACAACAGCAGTGAAGTAGAGAGGGAAGATGGGAGGGGAGGGGGAATAGTAGGGGATAGGAAAGGTAGCAGAATACAACAATAACTAGTATGCTATTATGTAAAAACGTGAGTGTGTAACTGATGTGATTCTGCGATTTGTATTTGGGGTAAAAATGGGAGTTCATAACCCAATTGAGTCAAATGTATGAAAGATGATATATCATGAGTTTTATAATGTTTTGAACAACCAAAAATAAAAAGAATTGAATTTCCAATATTTGAGTCATTTAACAACTTTATTTTTTAATAAAATTGTCTTTTATTTGTTATCTTACTTGCTGGTATCTGCCTTTCAGTTTTAAAAAACTATGTGCTATAGCCATTCATCCATGTAGTATGTAACAGAAAATTTTGAGTGTCTCCATGTTACCAGATTGGCAAGGCATCAAGGTTTCCTTCACAAACAAGGTGAAGGCTTTGCCATTAGAAATTTAACATTCTGCAAAACAATTTTTTTTAACTTTCCAATTAAATTTCCAAAAAAATTTAGAAAAAGAAGAATATAATCCCCACAGTAAGAAGGCCTCAAAGTGGAGAAGTGGAGCATTTACGGCAGGCCTATTTGATCACTCCTGGTTCACAGGAAGCATGTCCAATCCACCCTGACGTTAGGCAAATGAGGGGCAAGGGAGCTTATTTTGGGCACTGGTTTGGCTGTGCCCCTCATGGAAAACTCCATCCACAGGTTATGATGTGTGTCTATATGGAAGAAGATGAGAACCATGTGGGAGTGTTTTGGTTTTAATTGTGGTCATTTGTGTGGTAGTTGGAAGAGATGACTGGGTCCACCTGGGCTTGAACTCTGATGTGATTCCCCTTAGAGAATGATATTTGGAACTAACTTCAGAGAAGTATTGCCATGAATGTTGTTGGGATTTCAGGAGGCCACACATGAGAGTCGCCCTTGGAAACTGAGGTCTAGGCCCAGGGAGGCTTTCCAGAGAGCACTGGGAATCTCAGCTAGGATATCACAGGTTTTATTCTGAAAGACTTGGCAGCCATCGTTGAGAGTCAAAACACACATGACCTCACATTGTAGACCTCAATGGTCCTGGCTTCATGTGACAATTTGGCCACTCTTTGGGAAGCCTTGCCTGTGAGAGATCTCCAGATACTTCATTAAAATGAGCTTCCTCAACATTTAATGGATCCTGAATGAATTGAAACCCACAGTACCAACAACTTCATCTGTGAAAAATAGTTAGATAAATACCATAAAATTTTAGAAATTTTCATGACCAGGTGGCACTGGAGAACCATTGGATGTCCTGTTGCTGATCATGAGTATACCAGACAGTGCCTTGATTGACTAGGTATCATGAAAATCGTGTAGAACAGAGATGCCAGTAAGTTGGAGCCTGCTGAGTAGTGGGCCTAGAGCAGTGGTGTGCAGGTGTGTGACAAAACATCTCTGGTGGGGCCATGTGGATCTGCCATTGACTTTCAAATGCCTTGAGACAGACACGGTGCAGCCAGCAGACCCTTCTATATAAAGGCATCTTGTTATATGGAGATTTTTCACGGCAATGTTTAGAATCAGGTTGCTATGGTCAAGGGGCAAGCTATGTGGGATAGAAGCCTAGTTGGTGCATTCTCATGCAGACACTGACCCACCACACGTGACAGAACTCCCTCCAGCACTGTGTCCCACTTGAACTCCTTGTATTTCGTGAAGCAAATACCAAACTCCCAGTGCAGCAGCAAGAAACAAAACGAAAAGTCGAGGATGACCAAATGGCTTCACAGTCCACATGGGGAGACACTTAGCCCCAGTGGCCACAATTTAGCTACAAAGAGAGAATTTAGCACTGCTGCCTCATGTTCATTGGAAAATAAGAAACCATGTCCTCCTGGTCACATAGATGCAGACCTAGCTTTGATGGTCTCACTACATCGGAAGTTAAAGCTCCTGAAAACAACATATATTTCAAGTGCCCAAGCTCAGAGGCAATTTCTCAAGAAGTGTTTAGGCCAGCAGATCTCCATGTTTGTGGAGTGTTTACCATGTCACTTACTTTTGGAAACTGCTCTATCAACTCCAAGGTTGTGAACTCCTGAGCATTTTCCATTCTAAATATATATTCACAGATTTTCTAACTCTTCTCCTCTAATTCTGACTTACTTGGGGCGAAGGAAATGTCAAGTCATTGTTCTGGATGAGAGAGAGAAGATTTTGTTTAGCACATATTTGCATAAACATTGGATTCATTTTACAATATTCTGTTTGAAATACTGAATCCCTGACACTAACCCATACCCTACTAAACTCTGACTACTAATCCTAATATAATGGAGAAAAATAACCCAAACAGAATAGAAATACAAGCATTTCAGAGGAAGCATGGTGTATAGTTGGACTTACCTTTTGCATGATATAAGGTAGGAGTTATAAATCTAGTCAATTATTTGTTGAAATAATTCTCCATGTGTTTTTAAAGTTAAGAAGTATGTGAATTCCTGTCTCCCTTTCTCTGTAGCCTATTAAGCAAATGTATTTTTATATGCACAAATAGAATCCTACCTGGTTTCACATGTACATTTTTGTGAGGTGGCTGACTTGGCAGATACAAATTGTGAGAAGAGATCACTCCTCCTAAACGCTGTTTTAACAGAAAATTCAACCCATGAGTGAGCTTCCTAGATGAACAACACTATACATATATTACTGTTCAGTAAAATGAATATTTTGGGATATGCGGATGAGTTATTTTTCATGATGAATTTCAATTGGCATATATATTGCTACATTATAATGTGTGTGTGTTTGTGTCTCTCTCTCTCTCTCTCTCTCTCTCTCTCTCTCTCTCTATATATATATATATATATATATATATATATATATATATATATTCTCCAGATTTACCAAAATATGAAATATATGTGTCTTCTTATACACCGCCTGAATTCATTCATATTCATATATGTGGATTTATAATCAACTTTTAACAAGTTTATTCTCAGAAATATACATCCACTGAAATACATATTTGTTTCCTAGTACTGAAAACTAACTTCAGGGAAGGGTGCTTACAAATCGTAATATTTCTACAGTAACTGACCAAGTTTAACATCAATGCAAGTAGATTCCTATTGGATATGATGTGTTTATTAAAGTTCATTTTTATTCAAACCTGGTACATTATTATTTCTTCAGTTTATAGACATCATAAAATATATCCTTTCATTCACAAATTCACAAATTTATAAACATTTGGTTCACTTTCAATCACTTCCTCCTTCAGAACACTTATATTTCTCCATGTTTCTTGACTCGTCTTTTCACTAGACTTCTTTCTAAACACATTATTTTCGATTCCATAATCATTTTTGAAGCAAAACTCATTCACTATTCATGATAAACGGTAACCCTAAGATAACCATTAGATATGTAAGTGGTTGGAATGAATGTATGTATATCAATAAATGATTTCTTCTATTTTTTCAGATATCAATACAATCCATTATTTAAATTTGGAACCAGTCATATAATTTATTCACATTATGGTCTATTAATGCATCATCTCTATATTCATCAACACAGGGTAAGCCTATTAGTATCCCCAGTACTAATTTATATCTTTTCAAAATATTTCCCCCAGAAATGGTCGAAGAAATACTCATGTCACCTGATCTTCATATACATATTATCACAGTAATATTTTGGACACAAAATGCGAAGGTCACCCTTATGATTGTACCAAAGCCTCAATGGAATGTGAACATGGATTACTAAATATATCCATGTCCAGGTTGCCTAATGCTCTCAAATGTCAGTCTTACTGGTGACTACAAATTTGTTTCTTCTTAAGATTATGTATTCAACCTCAACCCTGTTGAAAATCTCTAATCCTATCATGTTATACTTTGCCAGATTTCCTAATGTCTCTATTGATGTCTGCTTTCCTACATATTTTCCCCAGTTCATCATTGTGCCTGACTCTTCACATATGGTGTCATTTATATTCACTCTCTAACCAAAACCCTATTGCTAAAGAACATTTGGTCCAAATCCTAGACTCACTCTTCCTCCTAAACCTACTGACTATCTTCCTAATCCTACACACAATCCCTTTTTGACTGGATGTTCTCTTCTACGTTTAATCATCTGAGGTACAGGGTCTTATGCCATTGTATATCAATTTAACTGAGACCACGGTGCAAAACATAACTCAAGCTAAGGATCCAAATCAAGGGTCCAAATCCTTCTGGGCTTCAAATATTACCTAGATTTCTGTTTTCATACTTATGTTTTCCCTCTATATTCTTATAAATATCGCTGGTTCCCAATACAATTATTCATCCAGCAGAATGATTTCCAACCCAAATCGAACATGCTATTAACCCTGACCATACAATATTCCCTCAATCTCACTTTACAGAAGAGCAGGGACAAAGTTGGTATTACAATACAGGAAGTTAGGAGATCTTCCACCTGCTGAGTACCTCAAAATCCATGCAGAAATTATCCCTGGAGATGATGCAGGCAGCTATGAAGGACCTGAGAGAACAAAAGTCATATTCCATGGCAAACAACATGGTCAGGATGAAAGGATGTGTCTGAGTCAGCCTCTCTATTCTTAATGTAGGGAAGATGGACCAAACCAGGCCTGTGTGGAGAGCTGTTCCCAGGTGACTATGGTTTCTATACCATTCTAACATGTGAAAGTATCACAGGAAGTAGGGCAGCCTCCATGTCAGGAGACAATAGGAAGAAACTGTTAGGACAAAGTGGTGGCCAAGACAGTGACCTCATTCATTTTCTGAAGGTAGTGACCTCACCTCACTTCCTTGGTGATGGAGGTCTCTGAATTTTGTGATCCAGGAAGCCAGGCACCCTGAGCCAGTCCCAGTCGCAGTCACAGTGGGCTCATTTCTTTGGATTTACCAAGGACAGAGTCAGTCATTCTTGGTACCTACTGATGTAAGGGTTGCCAAATACCAAGAAAGCTCTGAAGAGGGGTCTTTCCTGAGAGCATAGGAATTGGCTCACCACTGCCTCCTTATAAATTCACAGATTTGACGAAGGAGACCAGATCTGAGACAGAAAGGCCATTTCTGGGTTACATCGTATGTCCTACCAGTCAGAGGACACTCCAGATAGTCACAGACCTACTTGGAAGAAGGAGGTGCATTTGTGGGTGTTGGTTTGTGTTTGTGGTTTTTTCTCATGATCTGAGAATAGGTAAAAAAGGAGGTTTGTTTGGTATGGAGTGGACTGTTTCTAGTAAGTCATTTGACAAGGAGACTGTTTCTGTGTCTGTGTATCCCACTGTGTTTTTCTTTGTAGATATTAGAAAAGAAAATAGCTCATTGGGTGTGTCCTGTCTAGTAGAAAACTTCCCAGTATGCATCCTTCCCAATTAATGAATGGACTGAGGCTTGCCTTATCCATGGGCAACACCTGCTATCTACCTATGTTCTCATTTTTTTTCCTGAATTCTGGCCACTCTAAAGATTAGTATCATGTATTTTTGTACAAGATACGTACCACCTCCAAGCTCTGTGACATAGCCATGTACTGGATAGCTGAAGGGAATGGCCAGCATCTCAGAAAACTCACATATCAGAGTAACCAGGAAAGTCTCCTAGGAGAAACCCTGCTTGGGGGCTTTTGATTACCTATTGTTCTGTTGCTCTGAATATCAGAAAAGTCTTTGCCTCAGGCCAAACCTTAGTGAAGCCTGAAGAAAAGAGTTTTCAAATGGAAATGAATGGGAATCACCTGTGGCTTTTTACTTCATTGCTTTGGAAAGGGATTTGTCTGAATCAGCCTCTTGGCCCTGTGTGAGCCTGTGGTTTAGATTTTCAGCACCTGATGTATCTAGAGAAAGATCCCATGTGGGCATCCAAAACCAAAATGGAAAAAAAGAACAGTCATTGTACATGAAGCCTCTCGCCTTCCTCTGTAATATTAATGACCTCCATCAAGTGAGAATAGGGATCATTTGTGTCAAATGAGTTCTTCAAAGCCCTGCAGAGGCTGGACAATAGGTGCTTGCGTTTTCTCATGACTCCAATTCACACAAAGAATCTATACCCCAGTCAGTAGGCCTCAAATTTGAGAAGTGGAGCAGCATTAACAGCAGTCCTATATGATCACTTCTGTTTCACAGGAATGTTGTCCAGGCCACCCTGACTTTAGGCAAATGAGGGGCAAGTGAGATTATTTTTGACACTGTCTTGGGCTGTGCCCCTCATGGAAACCTCCAGCTAGAGGTTATGATTAGTGTCTATATAAAAGAAGAAGAGGGCCCTGTGGGAGTGTTTTGGTTTTAATTGTCGTCATTTGTGTGGCAATTGGAAGAGATGCCTGGGTCCACCTAGGCTTGAACTCTGTTGTGATTCCCCTTAGAGACTGAGTTGTGGAACTGAGCTCAGAGAAGTATTGCCATGAATTGTGTTGAGATTTTTGGAGGCCACGCATGAGATTCGCCATTGGAAACTGAGATCTAGGCCCAGGGTGACTTTCCACAGATCACTGGGAATCTCAGCCAGGATATCACAAGATTTTATTTTGAAAGATTGTCAGCCATAGTTGAGAGTCAAAACACACATGGAATTCACATTGTAGACCTCAATGGGCCTGGCTTCATGTGACCTTTTGCCCACTCTTTGGGAAGCCTTGCCTGTGAGAGTTATCCAGAACTTTCATTGAAATGAGATTCCTCACCTTTTAATGGTTCCTGTATAAATTGAATCCCACAGTGCCTCCAACTTCATTATTGAAAAATATCTAGATAAATACCATGAATTTTTTGAAATTACCATGACCAGGTTGCACTGGAGAACCTCTGGATGTCCTGTTGCTGATCATGATTGTACCAGACAGTGCCTTGATTGACTGGGTTTCATGGAAAAAGTGTAGAACATAGATGCCAGAAAGTTGGAGCCTGCAGACTAGTGGGCCTAGAGCAGTGGAGTGTACGTGTGTGAAAAAAACATTTCTGGTGGGGCCACGTGGATCTGCCATTCGCTTAGAAATCACTTGTGACTGACATGGTACAGCCAGCAGACTGTATGTAAAGGCATCTTATTATATGGAGAGGATTCCTGCCAATGTCCAGAATCAGGTTGCTATTGTCAAGTTGAAAAGCTATGTGGGATTGAAGCCCCACTGGTGCATTTTAGTAACCCACCACACGTGAGAGTACATCCTCCAGCACTGAGTCCCAGTAGAACTCCTTGTATTTCGTGAAGCCAATACCAAACTCACAGTGCAGCAGTAAAAAACACCACGAAAGTGGATAATGTCCAAATGGCTTTTCAGACAACACAGTTAGATATTTAGACCCCAGTGGCCAAAGTTTACCTACAAAGAGAGAATTCAGCACTGCTGCCTCATGTTCACTAGAAAATAAAAAACCATGTCATCCAGGTCACATAGATGGAGACCCAGAATTGATGGTCTCACTACAAAGGAAGGTAAAGCTCCTGACAACAACATATATTTTAACTGCCCAACCTCAGAGGCAGTTTCTCAAAAAGGCTAGCAGAGCTCCATGTTTGTGGAGTGTTTACCCTCTCTCTTTTTGTAACCCGTTCTACCTCCTACAAGTTTGTGAACTCCTGAGCATTTTCCTTTCCACATATGTATTCACAGATTTTCTAACTTTTCACCACTAATTGTGTCTTATTTGGGGCGAAGGTAATGTCAAAGCATTGTTCTGGATGAGAGTGGGAAGATTTTTGTGTAGCACATATTTGCATACACATTAGATTCATTTTCCTATTTTCCATTTGAAATACTGAATCCCTGAACCTACCCCATACCCTACTAGACTCTGACTACTAATCAAAATATGATGGAGAAAAAGAAACTTAACAGAATAGAAATACAGGCCTTTCATAGGAGTCATGGTGTATACTTGGACTTGCCTTCGGCTTTATCAATGGTATGTGTTATAAATCTAGTCAACTTTTCATTGTAATACTTCTCCATGAGTTTTTAAAATTAACACATATGTAAATTTCTGTCTCACTTTCTCTGTAGCCTATTCATCACATGTATTTTTTAATGCATCTTTAGAATTCTACCTGGTATCACATGTACATTCTTGTGAGCTTGCTTATTTTGGAAGATACAAATTGTGAGAAGAGATCGCTCCCTCTAAATACTGATGGAACTGGAAATTCTACCTATGGGTGAATTTCCTAGATGAACAGTATTATGCATAAATAAATGTTCAGTAAAACGAATATTTTTGGATACGTGGATGATATCTATTTTATTATGATTTTCGAATGGCATATATATTGCTACATTTTAATGTCTGTGTATGTGAGTATCTAATTATCTATCTATCTATCTATCTATCTAGATATAGATATCTACCCTTTAGATTTTCCAAAATATGAAATATATGTGTCTTATTATACACTTTCTAAATTCACTCATGTGTGTGTATGTGGATTTATAATCAAATTTTTACAAAATAATTCTTAGAAATATTCATCCACCTTAAATACATATTTATTTCCTAGTACTGAAAACTAAATTCAGTGAATGGTGCATACAAATCGTAATATTTCCACAGTGACTGACCCAGTTTCACATCAATGGAAGTAGACACCTATGGGACCATGATGTGTATTTTGAAGTTCATTTTTATTCCACACTGATACATTACTATTTCTGCAGTTTATGGACATTATAGGATATATCCTTTCATCCACAATTTCACAAATTTATAGGCATTTGGTTCACTTTCAATCACTTCCTACTTCAGAACACATGTATTCCTCCATGTTTCTTGACTGTTCTTTTCATAAGATTCTTTCCAAACACATTATTTTGATTTCCATAATCATTTTTGAAGCAATACTCAGACACTCTTCATGATAAACCATAATGCTAATATTACCATTAGATGTATAACTGGTTAGAATGAATTTATGTATATCAATATAAAATTTCCTATATATTTTCAGATATCAATTCAATCCATTATTTAAAGTTTGAACCAGTTATATTATTTATTCACAGTATGGTCTATTAAGGCATCATCTCTATATTCATAGACCGATGGTATACCTATTTGTATCCCCAATACTAATTTATAAGTCTTTAAAATATTGCTTTAAGAATTGGTGGAAGAAATACTCTAGTCACCTGATATACATACACATTTTATCACAGTAATATTCCTGACACAAAATGCAACGGACACACTTATGATTGTACCAAAGCCTATATTGAAAGTGAGCATGTATTACTAACAACATCCAAGTCCTGATTAACTAATGATCTCAAATATCATTCCTATTGGTGACTACATATTTGTTTTTTCCTAAGATTAAATATTGAATCTGAACCCTGTTAAAAATGTCTTATCCTATCACTCACTTTGTACTTTGCCTGATTTCCTAATGTCTCTATTGATATGTGATTTCCTACACATTTTCCCCAGTTCATCACTGTGACTGACTCTTCAAATATTCTGACATTTACTTTCACTCTTTAACAAAAACCCTATATCTAAAGAACATTTGGTCCAATTCCTCGACTCACTGAAATGGGTTCTTCAAAGCCCTGCAGAGGGTAGCCCATAGGTGCCTGATTTTCTCATGACCCCAATTCACATAAAGAATCTATGCCCCACAGAGAGTAGGCCTCAAATTGGAGAAGTAGAGCAGTATTAATGGCAGGCCTATTTGATCACATCTGGTTCACAGGAAGGGTTTCCAGGCCACACTGAGTTTAGGCAAATAAGGGGCAAGTGAGCTTATTTTGGACACTTCCTTAGGCTGCGCCCTTCATGGAAACCTCCAGCAAGAGGTTATGATGAGAGTTTATATTGAAGAAGATGAGGGCCATGTGGGAGTGTTTTGGTTTAATTGTGGTCATTTGTGTGGTGGTTGGAAGAGATGACTGGGTCCGCATGGACTTCAACTCTGGAGTGATTCCCCTTAGAGACTGAAATGAACTCAGAGAAGTATTGACATGAATTGTGTTGGGATTTTAGGAGGCCACACATGAGAGTTGCCCTTGGAGACTGAGATCTAGGCTCAGGATAGCTTTCCAAAGAGCACTGGGAATCTCAGGCAGGATATCACATGACTTTATTCAGAAAGACGTGGCAGCCATTGTTGAGAGTCAAAACACACATGGACCTCAATTGTAGACCTCAATGGGCCTGGCTTAATGTGACCTTTTGGCCACTCTTTGGGAAACCTTGCCTCTGAGAGTTCTCCCGAGCTTTAATTGAAATAAGCTTCCTCACCATTTCATGGTTCCTGAATAAATTGAAAGCCACAGTGCCTCCAACTTCATCCTTGAAAATTGGCTAGATAAATACCATGAATTTTTTAAATTTCCATGAACAGATGGCACTGGAGAACCTTTGGATATCTGTTGCTGATCATGAGTGTACCAGACATTGCATTGATTGACTGGGTTTCATGAAAATGGTGAGAACAGAGGTGCCAGAAAGTTGGAGCGTGCTGATTAGTGGGCCCAGAGCAGTGGTGGGCAGGTGAATGATAAAACATCTGTCTTCGGGACACGTGGTTCTGCCATTGGTTTCCGAATGACTTGTGACTGACATGTTGCAGCCAGCAGAACCTTACAAGTAAAGGGACCTTGTTATATGGAGAGGTTTCAGGGCAATGTTCAGAATCAGGTTGCTATGGACATGGGTGCAAGCTTTTTGGGATAGAAGCCTGGTTGGTGCATTCTCCTGCAGACCCTCACCCACTACACGTGAGAGTACTCCCTCTAGCACTGTGTCCCAGTTTTTCTCCTTGTATTACGTGAAGCCAATACCAAACTCCCAGGGCAGCAGTACGAAACACCACGAAAAGTGGAGTATGACCAAATGGCTTCACAGATCACATGGTTAGACACTTAGACCCCAGTGTCCTCAGTTTACTAACAAAGGGAAAATTCAGAACTTCTTCCTCATGTTCAATAGCATATAAGGAACCATGTCATCCAGGTCACATAGATGCCGACCCAGGTTTGATGGTCTCAATACAAAGGAAGCTAAAGCTCCTGACAACAACAAATTTTTCAAGGGCCCAAACTCAGAGGCAGTTTCTCAAAAACTCATTAGGCCACCAGAGTTCCATGTTTGTGGAGTGTTTACCCTGTACCTTACTTTTGGAAATTCCTCTACCACCTCCAAGGTTGTGAACTCCTGAGCATTTTCTTTTCCAGATATATATTCACAGATTTTCAAACTCTTCTCCACTAATTGTGTATTACTTGTGGCGAAGGAAATATCAAGGCATTGTTTTGGAGGACAGTGGGAAGATTTTTGTCTAGCAAATATTTGCATACACATTAGATTCATTTTTCTATTTTCCATTAGAAATACTGAATCCCTGTCACTAACCCATACCCTACTAGACTCTGACTACTAATCTTAATATGATGTAGAAAAAGAAACCTAACAGAATAGAAATACAGGCCGTACATAGGAGGCATGGTGTATACTAGGACTTGCGTTCTGCTTTATCAAGTGTATGTGTTATAAATCTAGTCAACTTTTTATTGTAATACTTCTCCATGAGTTTTTAAAGTTAACACATATGTACATTTCTGTCTCCCTTTCTCTGTAGCCTATTCATCTCATGAAATTTATTATGCATATTTAGTATCCTACCTGGTATCACACATACATTCTTGTGAGCTTGCTGTTTTAGGATGATACAGATTGTGAGAAGAGATCACTGCCCCTAAATACTGATGGAACTGAAAATTCAACATATTGGTGAATTTCCTAGATGAACAGCAATATACATAAATCCATGCTCAGTAAAAAGAATATTTTTGGATATGAGGATGATATATATTTCATAATGAATTTTGACTGGCATACATATTACTACATTTTAATGTCTGTGTTTGTATCTATATATATGTATATATATATATTTTTTTCTCCAGATTATTCAAAATATGAAATATGTGTGTCTTATTATACACTCATTAATTTAACTCATGTTCCTATATGTGGATTTATAATCAAATTTTCACAAGATTATTCTCAGAAATATTCATCCACATGAAATACATATTTATTTCCCAGTACTGAAAACTAACTTTGGTGAATGGTGCTTACAAATCCTAATATTTGTACAGTAACTGACCCAGTTTAACATCAATGCAAGTAAAATCCTATGGGACATGATGTGTATTTTGAAGTTCATTTTTATTCAACACTGGTACATTACAATTTCTTCAGTTTATGGACATCATAGGATAATACTTTTCATCCACAAGTTCACAAATCTGTACGCATTTGGTTCACTTGCAATTACTTGCTGCTTCAGAACATATGTATTCCTCCATGTTTCTTGACTGTTCTTTGCATGAGATTATTTCCAAACATATTATTTTCGATTTCCATAATCATTTTTGAAGCAAAACTCCCACACTCTTCATCATAAACCATAATGCTAAAATTACCATTAGATGTATAACTGGTTAGAATGAACTTATGTATATCAATATAAGATTTCCTATATATTTTCAGATGTCAATTCAATCAATTATTTAAAGTTTGATCCAGTTATATTATTTATTTACAGTATGGTCTATTAAGGCATCATCTTTATAATCATAGGCACAGGGTACACGTACTTGTGTCCCCAATACTAACTTATCAGTCTTAAAATGTTGCTTTCAGAAATAGTTGAAGAAATACTGTAGTCACCTGATATACATTTACATTTCAACACAGTAATATTCCTGACAAAAATGCAAAGGACACCCTTATGATTGTACCAAAGCCTAAATTAAATGTGAGCATGTATTACTAACAACATCCATGTCCTGATTAACTAATGATCTCAAATATCATTCCTATTGGTGACTACATATTTGTTTCTTCCTAAGATTATATATTCAAACTCAACCATGTTAAAAACATCTTATCCTATCACTCACTTTGTACTTTCCCTGATTTCCTAATGTCTCTATTGATTTCTGCTTTCCTAAACATTTTCCCCAGTTCATCACTGTGACTGACTCTTCACATATGCTGACATTTACATTCACTCTCTAACCAAAACCCTATATCTAAATAACTTTTCGAACTATCTCTTTTTGTCTGGAAGATCTCTTCCTCATTCAGTCATCCAAGGTACAAGGTCCTATACCATTGTATATCGATTTATCTGAGACAACTTTGCGGAAATTATTCAAAGCTAAGTATCCCAATCAAGGGTCCAATGTTCATCTGGGTTTGAAATCTATCCTAGATTTCTGTTTTCATACTTATATTACACCTATATATGCTTGTAATATCGGAGGTTCCCAATACCATTATTCATCTCACAGAATGATTCCTAACCCAAATCGAACATGCTATTAAACCTAACCATGCACTGTTCCCTCAATTTAACTTTATGAAGAGCAGGGACAGAGTTGGTGTTATAATACAGGTAGATAGGGGATCTTCCACCTGTTGAGAACCTCAAGTTCCATGCAGAAATAAACCCTGGAGAAGATGTAGGCAGCTATGAAGAACCTGAGAGAGCAACAGATATCTTCCTTGGTAAAATACCTGGTCAGGATGAAGCGATGTGTCTGAATAAGCCTCTCTCTTCTTAATGTAGAGAAGATGGACCAAACCATGTCTGTGTGGAGAGCTGTTAACATGTGCCTATGGTTGATATACCATTCTATCTTGTGAATGTGACACAGGAAGTAGGGGAAGCCTCTCTCTCATGGGACCCTTGGAAGCAAATGTTAGGATAAAGTGGTTGCCAAGATAGTGACCTCATTCAGTTCCTGAAGGAAGTGACCTACCTCACTTCCTTGGTGATGGAACTCTCTGAACTTGGGATCCAGGAAGCCAGGCACTCAGAGCCAGTCCCAGTCCCAGTCCCAGTGGGTTCACTTGTTTGGATTTACCAAGGACAGAGTCGGTCTTTCTTGGTACATACTCATGTGTGGATGGCTAAATGCCAGGAAAGCTCTGAAGAGGGGCCTTTCCTGAGAAAGCAGGTAGTGACTCACTGATTGATGCTGACAACTTTACAGAGTTGGTAAAGGAGACCTGATCTGAGACAGGAAAGTCCATTTCGAGGGAGCAGAGTAAGGCCCACCAGTCTGAGGACACTCTGGATAGTCACAGACCTACTTGGGTAATGGAGGTGCCTTTGTGGGTGTGGGTGTGAATTTGTAGTTTTGTATCATGTTCTGAGAATAGGTAGGAAAGGCAGTATGTTTGGTTTGGAGTGGACTGTTTTTTGTAAGTCATTTGACATGGCGAGTGTTTCTATGTTTGTGTTTCCCACTTTTTCCGTGGTTGTAGATATTAGAAAAGTGAATGCATCAATGGATGTGTCCTGTCTAGTAGAAAGCATCTCAGCACACATCCTGCCCAATTTATGAATGGACTGTGGCTTGCCTTATATGGGCAACACCTACTTCTTTCCTTAGTTCCTGTTTTCTTCCTGAATTCTGGCCACTCTCCAGAATAGGCTCATGTTTTTTTGTCCAAGATATGGACCTCTGTCGAGTTCTGTGACATGGCCATGTACTGGATAGATAAAGGGAATTGGGAGCATCTCAGAAAACTCGGATATCAGTGTGACCAGTAAAGTCTCAGTAGAGAAACCCTGCTTTGTGCCTTTTGCTAACCTACTGTTCTGTTGACCTGAATGTCAGGAAGGTCTTTTCCTCAGGCCACCAGTTTGTGAAGCCTGAAAAAAACTGCTTTCAATTGGAAATGAATGAGCATCACCTGTGGCTCTTTGCTTAATTGCTTTGGAAAGGGATGTGTCTGAATCATCCTTTCGGCTCTGAGAGAGGCTGTGGCTTTGATTTTCAGCACCTGATGGATCTAAAGAAAGATCCCATGTGTGCATCCAAAACCAAAATGGCAAAAAGATCAGTCATTGTGGATGAAGTCTCTTGCTTCCTCTGTTAGGTTCCTGACCTCCATCAAGTAAGTATAGGGATCCTTTGAGACAAATGAGTTCTTCAAAGCCCTGCAGCAGTGCTTGGGTTCTCACATGACTCCAAATCACATAAAGAATCTATACCTCACAGTCAGTAGGCTTCAAAATGAAGAAACAGAGCAGTATTACTGGCAGGCCTATTTGATCAATCCTGGTTTACAGGAAGGGTGTCCAGGAAACCCTGACTTTATGAAAATGAGGGGAAAGGGAACTTATTTTGGACACTGTCTTGGGCTGCGCCCCTTATGGAAACCTCCAGCCAGAGGTTATGATGAATGTCTACATGGAAGAAAATGAGGGCCATGTGGGAGTATTTTTTTTTTAATTGAACATATTATTAACCCTAACCATACACTGTTCCCTCAATCTAAGTGTTCAGAAAAGCAGGGAAAGATTTGGTCTTACAATACAGGAATGCAGGGGATCTTCCACCTGCTGAAAACTTCAAAGTTCCATGCAGAAATGATCCCTGGAGAAGACGTAGGCAGCTATGAAGGACATGATAGAGCAAAAGGCATCTTCCATGGCAAACAACCTGGTCAGAATGAAGGGTTGTGTCTGAATCAGATTCTCTCTTCTTAAGGTAGAGGAGATGAACCAAACTAGGCCTTTGTGGAGAGCTGTTCCCAGGTGACTATGGTTTCTATACTATTCTAACTTGTGAAAGTGTCACAGGTAGTAGGGACATCCTCCATGTTATGAGACCTTAGGAAGCAAATGTTAGGACAAATTGGTTGCCAAGGCAGTGACCTCATTCAGTTACTAAAGGAAGTGACCTCACCTCACATCCTTGTTGATGGAACTCTCCAAATTTGGGTTCCAGGAAGCCAGGCACCAAGACCCAGTCCCAGCACCAGTTCCAGTGTTCTCACTTGTTTGGATTTTCCGAGGATAGAGTCAGTCTTTTGTGGTACCTACTTATGTGAGAATGGCCAAATTCCAGAAAAATTCTGAAGAGGGGCCCTTCTGGAGAAAACAGGTAGAGGCTCACTGCTGGCTCCTGAAAACTTCACAGAGTTGACCAAGGAGCCCAGATCTGAGACAGGACAGACCATTTCTGGGGAACATAGTATGGCCCTCCGGTCAGAGGACACTCTGGATAGTTCCAGACCTACTTGGGGGAAGGAGGTGCCTTTGTGGTTGTGGGTATGGGTTTGTGGTTTTTTCTTTTGTTCTGAGAATAGTTAGGAAAGGGGGTGTGTTTAGTTTGGAGTGGAGTGTTTCTAGTTAGTCCTTTGACAAGGCGAGTGTTTTTAGGTCTGTGTATCCCACTGTGTCCGTGGTTGTAGACTTTAGAAAAGAGAATGCCTCAATGGGTGTATCCTCTCAAGGAGAAAACTTCCCAGCATTCATCCGGCACAATTTATGAATGGAGTGTGGCTTGCCTTATCAATGGGCAACACCAACTATCTTCCTACGTTCCTGTTTTCTTCCTGAATTCTGGCCACTCTCCAGAATAGGCTCATGATTTTGTGTCCAATATATGAACCACTTCCAAGATCTGTGACATGGCCATGTACTGGATAGCTGAAGGGAATGGCAAGCATCTCAGAAAACTCAGATATAAGTGTAGCCAGTAAAGTCTCAGTGGAGAAACCCTGCTTTGGGCCTTTTGATTACCTATTGTTATGTTGCCCTGAATATCAGGAAAGTCTTTGTCTCAGGCCACCCCTTTGTGAAGCCTGAAGAAAACAGTTTTCACATGGAAATGAATGGGCATTACCTTTGTGTTTACAATAAAACCTTCACAGATTTGGCTCTCATTAAGTTAAAAATACTTTTAGATTGTATCTCAGTGTAAAAAGTAACATGGAACTGTACATATCTTATTGATAACAAGTCCAATTATAGAACACAAATGATATACATAAATCTCGAACATGTTTTTCTTTTAAGCCTAGAATTACCATACAACCTTAGAACACCAGCTTGATACAATGGTCTTTGGAAGCTTCTACCTTACAGACTTGTATACCTGGAAGATATGAACACATTAACACCACAATTACATTGATGTTTTTGTATTAAACAAGTTTAGATTTTAAAGAAATAACATGGCACAATTTTATAAAAACAGTACTTGTTTTACCAGCTGTTTAATTTTTTAAGATTACTTGCTCAAAACTTACACATATAACCAAGTTACACACACCTTTTTTTATTATTTACTTAAACCCTTTTAATTACTTAATCATATAGACTCTCTTATCCAGAAACACGTTTTTCCTCTATTAGATCTATATCTGGAACCTTTTAGTTTCTCTTTTTCATCTACTAACCTCTTTCTGTTCACATTTCAATTCAATACTTGTAAATTTCTGAATTTAGGCAGATTATTTTATAGACATCTACATTTTATTAGGGCCTTTTTGAAAACCTAGAAAACTTATAGGCCTAATTTTAAAGACATCTTTATTTTTATCTCTTTACCCAATTTGAATTAAAACATATGAATCACGTGAATCAAACACATTTGGATACATTCTAAATTTTTCATCAGTGCTCCTCATCTGTCAATTGTCATATCACTGCATGATATATGGACATACACACATACAGACATACCAACATACAACACGTAACACAAATGTAACACATAACACAATAGTAAAAGTCTTGTAGCTTTTTCAGGTGAAATCTCCATTGAAATGCTAAAAACTCCTGAGTCGATCAAAAATAGAACTGATCAGAAAACATTAACCCATCAGCAGAATCAAGATCATGAGCTCAAAAAAAAAATACAGAATCTAAGAAAAGCAAGAGTCCTAAAAAAGATGACTGGCCAGTAATTAGTAAATACCATATAATATAATTTTTTGGTTAGGTCTAGTTTGAGTTCAGGTAAAAAGACACATTTACTCTTTTTTATCTGTCTCCTGCTGAGTGCTGCAGGCTTCTTTTATTTGCATATCAACTTAAGTCCTGGCTGAGGTCTGGAAAACTGAAAAGACTGGAATTCATAGCAGAAACCTCAGGCCTAAGGCATTTTAGCTATAAGTCATAATTTCCAGGTTTGGATGTTGAAAATTTTGATGCAAGTTTTAGATGTAATTCTCAAAATTTTATATCTT
Organism: Callospermophilus lateralis; assembly: GCF_048772815.1. Lineage (NCBI taxonomy): Eukaryota > Metazoa > Chordata > Mammalia > Rodentia > Sciuridae > Callospermophilus > Callospermophilus lateralis. The sequence continues at coordinate 14,331 of NW_027512756.1, read as the reverse complement.
TAGATTTTTCTACACTAGAAAAACTTGCTCACACAAAACTGAAAATAGGATCATTTTTTGATAATATTAAAGCCACCATCAGAAGAAGTTTCTATAGGATCGTTAAGCCCCTTTCTTTGTTATGAAGTTTCTAATAGTATTAAGTTACATTAAATTGGCTGAAAATTTTTTAAAAAGAACCACACACTACCATGTGTATCCGAAATTAAGCTTTAAAAATTTCCAAGACTGTTGCTAATTAATGTCATTTCAATAAGCCAGACCAACGTTTTAATTTAGTACCATTTTTTAAAATCTTACACACTGATGGGAATAGATACCATATCATAATTTATTATCTCTTCCCAAGTTAATGCACTGATATATCTAGTGAAATTTTTTCAGGCTGCCTAGTTCAAAATTAAAACTCTTTAATTATTTTTTATCTTAAGTATTTAAGTTTCCTAGCATGAACTACCTGAAATCAAACTAAACAATTGTTTAAACCCAACTTTTAACTGTAACACAGTGCAATGCTTTAGAAACCCATTTAGATACGAGATGGTTAAAATAAAAAAAATCATTTTTAGATACACATTCACCCTAGATCATCCCCAAGAAACAATCTATAATATCAACATATTAATGCATTCATTGTCCCTTTTGTTAAGTAAACAGAGGTGGAGAAATCCTTAAAGTGCACGTAAGGAATAAGGGAGTTCCCCACAGCAAAATGGCTCTATCAGCTGCTGGGAGTCCCTTAGCCTCACCATTTACTTACAGGATTAGTTCCTCTGGTTTGCTTTGACCCCAGGCACCAGGCATATTCTATGTCTCCCAACTTTGCAGTAGTCAGCTCCCAAAAATTTCATCCTCTGTTTGCAGTTGTTTTGAGTGCTAGGCTTCCCCAAGAGGGCAGAGTGGGGTTTATTTAAAGTCCCCTCTGGGGTGTCAAAATTTATGACTGAAGGCTTGGTTCCCATCCCAAAGCCAATTAATGCCAATTTAATAATGAGGACAGGGTTTTGAGAAAAGTTTAAGCGAGATATCAATGTTCTTTGACCCCAGACATTTCCCTCTGCAGTGGGCATGCTCAAGCCTACTACGGGAAGAAAAGAAATCACTGCTTCCGTAATCTTGCTTAACAAAGGGGAGTAAAGTTTATCAAAGTTCTTTAAAACACAGCTAAGAGAGGTGCAAAAGGTGAGAACAGAAAAACTGGCGGTTCTATTGACTTTTGGTCCCTCACAGGAGAAGCATTAGTTTAAAATTTAGCTAAAGTAACTTCCACATATGTAAGGCAGGTTGGAACTCGGGACTCTGCATCGGTCCAAACAATGCCATCACATTTAACAGAAACACAGATAAAAAGACACACAAAGACCATCATGCAGCTCCCGTTTGTTCACAACCCCAAGATCTACAATCTTGTGACTCAGGGAGAATGGAGGGAAGATTGGAAGGAGTAGAAGGTTTGAGTGATAGGATCCTGGGTGACGGTGTCGGATTGGAGGCAGGGACCAGGAAAGGCTTCAAGGACAGAGGCATGGAATGGCTTTGTCCCATAATGAGAGTTTCTCAAACAGAGACAAGGACAATACAAACGTGACACAAACATGTACACACAGGTAACATTTAACACGAGTTCAGAAGTAAAGATTAGAACCTAGTAACTGGCAAAACCTGATGGGTTAGACCACAAAGCCAGACAGTGAATTCAACCTGAGAGAAAAAAGTAGCCAGCAAGATATGATGGGTTGGCAGCAGAGTCACCTAATGTGGGCTCATCCGTCCCTCCTCACCTAATGAGGGCACATCCATCACTCCCTGAGTCCTCCAAGGCATCCCTTGCAAGGACGTGGTCTGTGGCTTTAGGACACGTTTGTCCACCACTGACAGGGGGAACTTACGTTCTCCGCTGGCAGCCACTCTGCCAACCCAAACCAAAAACGGAAAAACGGAACCTGAGCAAAAAGCTCTGAGCGATCGCAAGGAAAAATGGAAAGAAGCGCCTTACTTACCCCCAGAGGGGTCTGTTGGGGTGTCCTTGTCCTATGCTGCGTGATTCCCGGCCAACGCACCAAATGTAAGGATCCGGTGAACGTCGGAGGAAGAGACCACCAAGAGACCGCGGCTCATGCAACAGAAAAAGGCGTTCATTGAGGATCCAATCCAGCATGCTGGGGCTAAGTGCTCACTCAAGAAGGGAGAGTAGCCCAGAGCCCCGAGCAGGGGTTGAGCAGTGCTTAAGTACACTTTTTGGGGAGGGCGGGACTTTACATATATCACAGTCTCCTTTAAGAAATCAACATACACCGCAGAAAAATCAAACAACAATTCCTAAACATGATTAGTTCATTCATTGGCAGGAACAGGTGAGGCAGGAGTGATAGGTCAGTTCTAAAGCGAGGTACACATTCAAACAGATTGCTTTAGGCCTTGCAATGCCTATGTGCCAGGCCACACAGGGTCCTAGGTTATTAAATAACCAGGCGGTCAGGGGGAATATTTACTGGGCAGTCGGGAATTGTACTACAAGCTACAGGAATTTCAGGTTTTGCATGTAGCATAGGAACTTAACAATACCTGGTCCTTTACATTTTAACTCAGGCCTTGCAGCTTAGAAACTTTACAAAACCCAGTCTTTTACACTTCAACTTTTACACTTTAATTTCAATTTATTTTACCCTTTCAGATCACTCCTGGTGCACAAGAAGGGTGTCCAAGCCACCCTGAATTTAGGCAAATGAGTGGCAAGGGAGCTTATTTGGGACACTGTCTTGGGCTGTGCCCCTCATGGAAACCTCCAGCCAGATCTTATGATGAGTGCCTTTATAGAAGAAGAGAAGGGCCATGTGAGAGTGTTTAGGTATTAATTGTGGTCATTTGTGTGACGGTTGGAAGAGATGAGTGGGTCCACCTGGGCTTGAATTCTTGTGTGATTCCCCTTAGAGACTGACTTCTGGAACTGAACTCAGAGAAGTATTGCCATGAATTGTGGTGATATTTTAGGAGGCCAAGCATGAGAGTCGCCCTTGGAAACTAAGATCAAGGCCGAGGGTGGATTTCCACAGAGCACTGAGAATTTCAGCCAAGATATCCCATGATTTTATTCTTAAAGACTTGGTAGCCATAGTTGAGAGTCAAAACACACATGGACCTCACATTGTAGACCTCAATGGGCCTGGCTATATCTAACCTTTTGGTCACTCTTTGGGAAGCCTTGCCTATGAGAGTTCTCCAGAGTTTCATTCAAATGAGCTTCCTCAACATTTAATGGTTCTTGAAACCCACAGTGCATACAAACACAATAGAAATACAAGCAGTTCAGAAGAGCCATGGTGTATAGTTGGACTTGCCTTTTGCATTATGTAGGGTAGGTGTTATAAATCTAGTTAATTTTTAATTGAAATAGTTCTCCTTGTGTTTTTTAAGTTAATAAATATGTGAATTCCTCTATCCCTTTCTCTGTAGCCTATTCATCACATGTATTTTTATATAAACATATAGAATCCTACCTGGTATCACATATACATTCTTGTGAGGTGGCTGACATGGCAGATACAAATTATGACAAGAGATCACTCCTCCTAAACGCTATTGGATCTTAAAATTCAACCTAAGGGTAACCTTTCTAGTTGAACAACATTATTCATAAATCCATGTTCAGTAAAATTAATATTTTTGGATCTGTGGACGATATATATTTCATCATGAATTTCAATTGGCATATATATTGCCACTTTATAATGTCTGTGTGTGTTTTGCTCTTTGCTTAATTGCTTTGGAAAGGGATGTGTCTGAATCAGCCTCTTGGCCCTGTGTGAGGCTGTGGCTTAGATTTTCAGCACCTGATGGATCTAAAGAAAGATCCCATGGGTGCATCCCAAACCAAAATGGCCAAAAGAGCAGTTATTGTGGATGAAGACTCTCACCTTCTTCTCTAAGATTCCTGACATCCATCAAGTGAAAATAGGGATCCTTCGGGTCAAATGAGTTCTTTAAAGCCCTGCAGAGTTTAGCCCATAGGTGCTTGGGTTTTCTCATGAATCCAGTTTACATAAAGAATCTAAACCCCACAGTCAGTAGGCATCAAATTGGAGAAGCCAAGGAGTATTAACGGCAGGCGTATTTGATCACTCCTGGTTCACAGTCAGGATTTCCAGGCCACACTGACTTTAGGCAAATGAGGGGCAAGAAAGGTTATTTTGGACACTGTCTTGTGCTGTGCCCCTCATGGAAACCTCCATCCAGATGTTATGATGAGTGTCTACATGAAATAAGATAAGGGGCATGTGGGAGCATTTTGTTGTGAATTGTGGTAATTTGTTTGGCGCTTGGAACAGATGACTGGGTCCACCTGGGCTTGAACTCTGGTATGATTCCCCTTAGAGACTGAATTCTGGAAGTGACATAAGAGAAGTATTGTCATGAATTGTGTTTGGATTTTACTAGGCCATGCAACCAACATCTCAGGTATTAATTGTGGTGCAGGGAGATCTAGGTGCAGGGTGGCTTTGCCCACAGCACTGGGAATCTCAGCCTGGATATCACATGATTTTATTCTGAAATTCTTTAAAGCCACACTTGAGAGTCAAAACACATATGGACCTCACATTGTATACCTCAATGGGCCTGACTTCATGTGACCTTTTGGCCACTCTTTGGGAAGCCTTGCCTGTGAGTGTTCTCAAGATCTTTCATTGATATGAGCTTCTTCAACATTTAATTGTTCCTGAATGAATTGAAACCCACAGAGCCTCCAACTTTATCCTCGTAAAATGGCTTGATAAATACCATGAAATTTTTGAAATTCCCATCACCAGGTGGCACTGGAAAACTTTTGGATGTCCTGTTGCTGATCATGAGTGTATCAGACAGTGCCTTGACTGAGTGGGTTTCATGAAAATTGTGTAGAACAGTGATGCCAGTAAGTTGGAGCCTGTTCATTAGTGGGCCTAGAGCAGTGGTGTGAAGGTGTGTGAAAAAACATGTGTGTTGGGGCATGTGGATCTGCCATTGGCTTCCAATTGCCTTGTGATTGACAGGGTACAGCCAGCAGACCCTTATATGTAAAGGCATCTTGTTATATGGATAGGTTTCTGGGCAATGTTCAGAATCAGGTTGCTATGGACAAAGGGGCAACCTATGTGGGACAGAATCCTGGTTGGTGCATTCTCATGCAGACCGTGTCCCTCCACACGTGACAGAACTCCCTCCAGCACTGTGTCCCAGTTGAACTCCTTGTATTTCATGAAGCAAATACCAAACTCCCAGTGCACCAGCAAGAAACACCACGAAAATTGGAGGATGACCAAATGGCTTCACAGTCAACCCGGGGAGACACTTACACCCCAGTGGCCATTGTTTAACTACAAAAAGAGTATTCAGCACTGCTGCCTCATTTTCATTGGAAAATTAGAAACAATGCCCTTCAGGTCACATATTTGCACACCCAGATTTGATGGTCACACAACAAAGGAAGCTAAAGCTCCTGACAACAACATGTATTTTAAGAGCCCAACCTCAGAGAGTTTCTCAAGAAGTCTTTACACAAGCAGAGCTCAATGTTTGTGGAGTGTTTACCCTGTCCCTTACTATTGGAAACTCCTCTACCACCTACAAGTTTGTGAACTCCTGAGCATTTTTTATTCCTGATATGTATTTACAGATTTTCTAACTTTTCTCCTTTATTGTATCTTACTTGGAACTAAGGTAATGTCAAGGCAATCTTCTGGATGAGAGTGTGAACATTTTTGTGTAGCACATATTTGCATACCCTTTAGAGTCATTTTCCAATTTTCCATTCGAAATACTGAATCCCTGACACTAACGCATACCCTAATAAACTCTGACTACTACTCCTAATATGATGGAGAAAAATAACACAAACAGAATAGGAATACAAGCAGTTCAGAGGAATCATGGTGTATAGTTGGACTTGTTTTTTGCATGATTAATTGTAGGTGTTATAAATCTAGTCAATTTTTAATTGAAATAGTTCTCCATGTGTTTTTAATGTTAACAAATATGTGAATTCCTCTCTCCCATTCTCTGTAGCCTATTCAGCACATGTATTTTTAAATGCACATATAGAACACTACCTGGTATCACACCTACATTCTTGTGAGGAGGCTAATTTGGCAAATACAATTTGTGAGAAATCATCACTCCTGTTAAACTCTGTTGGAACTGAAAATTTAACCTAGGGGTGTGTTTCCTAGAAGAACAACATTATACATAAATCCATGTTCTAAAAGAAATAATTTTGCATCTGTGGAAGATATATATTTCACGATAAATTTCGATTGCTAATTTATTGTCTGTGTGTGTTTTTTTTTGTATATATATATATATACACTCTCCAGATTTTTCAAAATATGAAATATATGTGTCTTATATACACTCACTAAATTCATTCATGTTCATGTATATGGATTTATAATCAACTTTTCACAAGATCATTCTCAGAAATATTCATCCACCTGAAATACATATTGTTTGCAGTACTGAAAACTAACTTCAGTTAATGTTGCATACAAATACTAATACTTCTACAGTAACTGACCCAGTTTAACATCAATGCAAGTACATTCCTATGTGACATGATGTGTATTTTGAAATTTATTTTAATTCAACACTGGTACATTACTATTTCTTCAATTTGTGCACATCATAGGATATATATTTCATCCACAAGTTAGCAAACTTATAGGCATTTGTTTCACTTTCAATCACTTCCTGCTTCAGAACACATGGATTCTTCCAGGTTTCTTGACTGGTCTTATCATGAGACTTCTTTCCAAACACATTATTTTTGATTTCCTTTATCACTTTTGAAGCAAAACTGACACTCACTTCATGATAAACCATAACTATAATATCACCATTAGATGTATAACTGGTTGGAAGGAATGATTTCATATCGATATAGTATTTCTTATATTTATTCTGATATCAGTTTAATCCATTATTTAAAGTGGAACCAGTTATATTATTTATTCACTATATGGTCTATTCATGCATTATCTCTATATTCATAGACACAGGGTACACCTCTTAGTATGCCCAATACTAATTTATTCGTCTTCTAAATACTGCTCCCAGAAATGGTGGAAGAAATACTCATGTCACCTGATCTACATATGCATGTTACCACAGTAATATTCTGGACACAAAATGCAAAAGTCACACGTATGATTGTACCAAAGCCTAAATGGAAACTGAACATGGATTACTAAAAACATCCATATCCAGGTTGCCTAATGCTCTCAAATGTCAATCCTATTGGTGACCACATTTTTGTTTCTTCCTAAGATTATATATTCAACCTCAAAACTGTTGGAAATGTCTAGTTTTTTTACTCACTTTATACTTTGCCTGATTTCCTAATGTCTCTATTGATATCTACTTTCCTACATATTTTTCCCAGTTCAACATTGTGACTGACCCTTCACATGTGCTGACATTGACATTCACTCTCTAACCAAAACCCTATTGCTAATGAACTTTGGTCCAAATCCTATACTCTATCTTCTTCTGAAACATACTGATTATCTTCCTGATCCTATCGACTATCCCTTTTTGAGTGGATGTACTCTACTACATTCAATCATCCGAGGTACAAGGTCCTATGCCATTGTATATCGATTTTTCTGAAATATGTATGCAGAACGTAATTCAAAGCTACGTGTCCCAATCTATTGCCCAATGCACTTCTGAGCTTCAAATCTTACCTAGATTTCTGTTTCCATACTTATATTTAACCACTATATTTCTATATATTGCAGGTTCCCAATACCATTATTCATCCCGCAGAATGATTCCTAACCCAAATCGAACCTGTTATTAACCCTAACCATACACTGTTGCCTCAATCTAACATTACAAAAGAGCAGGGACAGGGCTATTCTTTCAATAAGGGATGTAGGTGATCTTCCAACTGCTGAGAACCTCAAAGTTCGATGTAGAAATTATCCCTGGAGAAGATGTAGGCAGCTATGAAGGACCTGAATGAGCAAAAGCCATCTTCCATGGCAAACAACCTGCACAGGACGAAGGGATGTGTATGCATCAGACTCTCTCTTCTTAATGTAGAGAGAAGATGGACCTAACCAGGCCTTCGTGGAGAGCTGTTCCATGGTGTCTATTTTGATATACCATTCTAACTAGTCAAATTGTCACAGGAAGTAGGGGCACCCTCCAACTCATGGGACCATTGTAAGCAAGTGTTAGGACAAAGTTGTTGCCAAGGCAGTGGCCTCATTCAGTTCCAAAGAAAGTGACATACCTCATTTTCTTGGTGATGGAACTCTCTGAAATTGGGATGCAAGAAGCCAGGCACCAAGAGCCAGTCCCAGTCCCAGTCCCAGTGGGCTCACTTGTTTGGATTTACCAAGTACAGAGTCAGACCTTCTTGGTACCTAGTGATGTGAGGATGGCCAAATGCCAGTAGAGCTCTGAAGAGGGGCCTTTCTTGAGACAGCAGGTTGTGGCTAACCACTGGCTCCTCCCAGAATAACAGAGTTGGCCAAGGAGACAAGATCTGAGACCGGACAGGCCATTTCGAGTGGAACATAGTATGGCCCACCAGTCAGAGGACACTCCAGATAGTTAAAGACCTATTTTTGGGAAGGAGGTGCCTTTTTGGTTGTGGGTGTGAGTTTGTGGTTTTGTTTCATGTTCTGAGAATAGGTAGGAAAGGTGGTTGGTTTGGTTTGGAGTCGACTTTTTCTAGTAAGTCTTTAGACAAGGCGAGTGTTTCTATGTCTGTGTAGCCACTGTGTCCGTGGTTTTAGACATTAGAAACGAGAATGCATCAATGGAGGTGTCCTGTCTAGTAGAAAGATTCACAGCATTCATCCTGCACAATTGATTAATGGACTGTTGCTTGCCTTATGGATGGGAAACACCTACTAACTTCCTAAGTTGCTGTTTTCTTCCTGAATTCTTGCCACTCTCCAGAATAGTATCATGGTTTATTGTCCAAGATATGTACCACCTCCAAACTCTGTGACATGGCCATGTCCTTGATAGCTGAAGGGAATGGGAACATCTCAGAAAACTCAGATACCAGTGTGACCAGTAAAGTCTCAGTGGAGAAACCCTGCTTGGCTCCATTTGCTTATCTATGTTTCTGTTGCCTTGAATGTCAGGAAGGTCTTTGCCTCAGGCCACCCCTTTGTGAAGCCTGAAGAAATAGTTTTCAAATGGAAATGAATGGGCATCACCTGTGGCTCTTTGCTTAATTGCTCTGGAAAGGGATGTGTCTTAATCAGACACTAGGCCCTGTTTGAGGCTGTGGCTAAAATTCTCAGCTCCTGATAGATCTAAAGAAGATCCCATGTGTGCATCCAAACCAAAATGGCAAAAAATCTGTCATTGTGGATGAAGTCTCTTGACTTCTTCTGTTTGGTTCCTGACCTCCATCAAGTGAGAATAGGGATCCTTTGGATCAAATGAGTTCTTCAAATTCCTGCAGAACTGCTTGGGTTGTCTCATGATGCCAAATCACATAAAGAATCTATACCTGACAGTCAGTAGGCCTCAAATTGGAGAAGCAGAGCAGTATTTATGGCAGGCCTATTTGATCACTCCTGGTTCATAAGAAGGGTGAACAGGCCACCCTTACTTTGGACATATCAGGGGCAAGGGTGCATTATTTGGACACTGTCTTGGGCTGTGCCACTCTTGGAAACCTGCAGCCAGAGTTAATGATGAGTGTTTATATGGTTAAAGATAAGGGCAATGTGGGAATGTTTTGGTTTTAAATGTGGTCATTTTTGTGGCATTTGGAATAGATGACTGGGTCCACATGGGCTTGAACTCTGGTGTGATTCCCCTTAGAAACTGAGTTCTGAAACTGACCTCAGAGAAGTATTGCCATGAGTTGTGTTGGGATTGTAGGAGGCCATGCATAAGAGTCGCCCTTGAAACCTGAGATCTAGGCCCAGGAAAGCTTTCAACAGAGCACTGAGAATCTCAGCAAGGATATCACATGATTTTATTCTGAAAAACTTGGCAGCCACAGTTAAGAGTCAAAACACACAAGGACCTCACATTATAGACCTTAAAGGGCCTTTTTTCATGTGACCTTTTGGGCACACTCTGGGAAGCCTTGCCTGTGAGAGTTCCTCAGAGCTTTCATTGAAATGAGCTTCCTCACCATTTAATGGTTCCGGGATGAATGGAAACCCCAAAGTGCCTTCAACTTCATTCTTGAAAAATGGATAGATAAATATCATAAAATTTTTGAAATTCCCAATGACCAGGTGGCACTGGATAACCATTGGATGTCCCATTGCTGATCATGAGTGTACCAGACAGTGCCTTGATTTACTGGGTTTCTTGAAAATGGTGTAGAACAGAGATGCCAGTAAGTTAGAGCGTGCTGAGTAGTGGGCCTAGAGCAGTGGTGTGCAGGTGTGTGATAATACATCTGTGGTGTGGCCATGTGGATATTACATTGGCTTCCAAATTGCTTGTGACTGACTTCGTGCAGCCAGCAGACCATTATATGAAATGGCATCTTGTAATATGGAGAGGTTTCAGGGCAATGTTCAGAATCAGGTTGGTATGGTCAAGCGGGCAAGCAATGTGGGATAGAAGCCAAGTTGGGGCATTCTCCTGCAGACCCTGACCCACCACATGTTACAGGACTCCCTCCAGCACTGTTTCCCAGTTGAATTCCTTGTATGTCGTGAAGCAAATACAAAACACCCAGTGCAGCAGCAAGAAACACCAGGAAAAGTGGAGGATTACCAAATGGCTTCAAAGTCCACATGGGGAGACACTTAGCCCCCAGTGACCACAGTTTAGCTACAAAGAGTGAATTCAGCACTGCAGCCTCATGTTCATTGGAAAATAAGAAACCATGTCCTCCAGGTCACATAGATGCAGACCAAACTTTGATGGTCTCACTACAAAGGAAGTTAAGCTCCTGACAACAACATATATTTCAAGTACCCAAACTCAGAGGCAGTTTCTCAAGAAGTCTTTGGGCCAGCATAGCTCCATGTTTGTGGAGGGTTTACACTGTTCTTTACTTTTGGAAACTGTTCTACCACCTCCATAGTTGTGTAATGCTGAGCATTTTCCAGTCCAGATATGTATTCACATATTTTCTAACTCTTCTCCTCTAATTGTGTCATACTAGGGGCGAAGATAATTTCAAGGCATTCTTCTGGATGAGAGTGGGAATATTTTTTGTAGCACATATTTTCATGCATATTAGATTCATTTTCCTATTTTCTACTTGAAATACTGAATCCCTGACACTGACCCATAACCTACTATACTCTGACTACTAATCCTAATATGATGGAGAAAAATAACTCAAACAGAATAGAAATACAAGCATATCAGAGAAGGCATAGTGTATAGTTGGACACGGCTTTTGCGTGACAAAGTGTTGGTGTTATAAATCTAGTCAATTTGTAATTGATATAGTTCTCCATGTGTTTTTAAAGTTAACAAATATGTGAATTCCTCTCTCCCATTCTATGTAGCCTATTCAGCACATCTATTTTTATATGCATATATAGAATCCTACCTGGTATCACACGTACATTCTTGTCAGGTGTCTGACTTGGCAGATACAAATTGTGAGAAGTGATCACTCCTCCTAAACACTGTGGGATCTGAAAGTTCATCCTCTCTGTGAGCTTCCTAGTTGAACAATATTATACATAATTCCATGTTCAGGAAAATGAATATTTTTCGATCTGTGGATGATATATATTTCATGATGAATTTCGATTGGCATATATACTACTACTTTTTAATGTGTGTGTGTGTGTGTGTATACACACTCCAGATGTTTTAAAATATTAAATATATGTGTCTTATTATACACTCCTTAATTTCATTCTAGTTCATGTATGTGGATTTATAGTCAACATTTCACAAGATTATTCTCGGAAATATTCAACCACCTGAAATACTATTTGTTTCCTATTACTGAAAATTAACTTCAGTGAATCGTGAATACAAATCCTAATATTTCTACAATAATTGACCCAGTTTCTCATTAATGCAAATAGATTCCTATGGGACATGATGTGTATTTTTATGTTCATTCTTATTCACCACTGGTATTTTACTATTTCTTCAGTTTATGCACATTATAAGATATATATTTCATCCACAAGTTACAAAATTATAGGCATTTGTTTCACTTTCAATCATTTTCTGCTTCGAAACACATGTATTCCTCCATGTTTCTTGACTGGTCTTCTCATGAGACTTCTTTCCAAATACATTATTTTCGATTTCCATAATCACTTTTGAAGCAAAACTCACACACCCTTCATGATAATCCATAACCCCAATATTACCATTAGATGTATAACTGGTTGGAATGAATGATTTTGTATCAATATAATATTTCTTATATATTTTCAGATATCAATTCAATCCATGATTTAAAGTGAAACCAGTTATATTATTTATTCACTGTACAGTCTATTCATGCTTTTTCTTTATATTCATAGACACAGGGTACACCTCTTTGTAAACCCAATACTAATTTATACGTCTTCAAATTATTGGTCTCAGAAATGATGGAAGAAATACTCATGTCACCTTATCTACATATACATTTTATCACAGTAATATTTGGACACAAAAAGAAAAGGTCACACTTATGTTTGTACCAAAGCCTAAATGTAAAGTGAATATGGATTACTAAAAACATCCATGTCCAAGTTGCCTAATGCTCTCAAAAATCAATCCTATTTGTGACAATATATTTGTTTCTTCCTAAGATTATATATTCAAATTCAACCCTGTTGAAAACATCTAATCCTTTCTCTCACTTTATACTTTTCCTGATTTCATAATGTCTCTATTGATTGCTTTCCTACATATTTTCCCCAGTTCATCATTGTGACTGACTCTTCACATGTGCTGACATTTCCATTCACACTCTAATCGAAACCCTATTGCTAAGAAACTTTTGTTCCAAATCCTATACTCACTCTTCCTCCTAAACCTACTGACTATCTTCCTAATCCTACCTATTAACGCTTCTGACTGGATGTTCTCTTCTACATTCAATAATCCAAGGTACAGGGTCTTATGCCATTGTGTATCGATCTCTCTGAGACATCTCTGCAGAACATAATTCAATGCTAAGTATCACAATCCCTTGATCCCAATGCTAAGTATCACAATCCCTTGAAGCCCAATCCCCTTCTGGGCTTCAAATTTTACTTAGATTTCTGTTTTCCTACATACATTTCACCTCATTATTCTTGTACAATTATTCATCCAGCAGAATAATTTCTAACCCAAATCGAACATGTTATTAACCCTAACCATACACTGTTCCCTCAATCTAACTTTACAGACGAGCAGGGACAGAGTTGGTCTTACAATATAGGAATGTAGGGGATCTTCCACCTGCTGAGAACCACAAAGTTCCATGCAGAAATGATCACTGGAGAAGATGTAGGCAGCTATGAAGGACCCGAGAGAGCAAAAGTCATCTTCCCTGGCAAACAACATGGTCAGAATGAAGGGTTGTTTCTGAATCAGCCTCTCTCTTTTTAATGTAGAGAAGATGGACCAAACCAGGTCTGTGTGGAGAGCTGCTCCCGGGTGCCTATGGTTGATATAGCATTCTAACTTGTGAAAGTGTCACAGGAAGTAGGGGCAGCCTCTTTCTCATGGTAGCCTTGGAAGCAACTGTTAGGACAAAGAGGTTGCCAAGGCAGTGATCTGATTCAGTTCCTGAAGGAAGTGACCTCACATCACTTCTTTGGTGATGGAACTCTCTGAACTTGGGATCCAGGAAGACAGGAACCCATAGTCAGTCCAGTCCCAGTCCCAGTGGTCTCCTTGTTTGGATTTACCAAGGACACAGACATTCATTTTTGGTACCTACTGATGTGAGGATGTCCAAAACGCAGGAAAGCTCTGAAGAGGGGTTTTTCCTGAGAAAGCAGGTAGTGGCACACTGCTAACTCCTGACAAATTCACAGAGTTGCACAAGGAAAGCAGGTCTGAGACAGGAAGGCCATTTATTTGGAACATACTATGGCCCACGAATCAGTGGAAACTCCAGATAGTCACAGACCAACTTGGGGGAAGGAGGTGTCTTTGTGGGTGTGGGTGGGGATTTGTGAATTTGTCTCATGTTCTGAGAATAGGTAGGAATGGCGGTTTGTTTGTTTTGGCGGGACCTGTTTGTAGTAAGTCGTTTGACAAGGCATGTGTTTGGATATCAGTGTATCCCACTGTGCCCCTGGTTGTAGACATTAGAAAAGAAAATGCATCAATGGATGAGTCCTGTCTAGTTGAAATCTTCTCAGCATTCATCCTGCCCGATTTATGAATGGACTGTGGCTTGTA